>NC_041403.2:3637583-3835083 GCF_900747795.2 Erpetoichthys calabaricus | reverse complement strand
GTTTTAATGCTTTGCCGCAAGACAATTAAGAGCAGCTAAGAGAGACGCGGCCCAGCGGTGCCCGTGGAGCCTTGAAATGGAATCATTAAAAATAAAAGCACAGGCAGCCTGAGGACTCGGGTGGTCTGTCAATAATCTGAGCAAACAATAGAGCTGCCTGAAGGAGAACTCAGCGGCGGGCACACCCAAGTGAGTTTGAGTTTACCTGCCACGCAAGGGAAGGCAACATGGAGTCAAAGCTGAGTGGCTTCCTTAGTTTGCCACAGACAGGCAGATGAGTGCCAGCCAGTAAACTTGCATACTCTACCAACCTGGACAACGTGGGGTCACCACATGAAGGCCACCATGTCCACCTGGAGTACCGGATTGGGCAAAAGCTGAGCTTCGTCCGGCGAATTCTTGGGTAACATGAGGTGCCCAGATGATCAGAATCAGGTTACTACACAGCCGCTCGAGACTGAGGAGAATGAGGGGCTTCTGCCAGTGTCCCCTCAACTGATCAGTGTGCAGTGGAGCTAGACGGCATGATACCCAGAGTAAAAGAGTGTCCACCACATTGTCCACTGTGAAAGGCACTATATACAGCAAAATAAAGGTGGGCTGGATGATTGATGGCAACTTAACAATGCAAACTGGTTAGTATGCCAGTTAGTGCTGGGGGGATTCAGTGTGGAAGGTGTGCCATGTGAGGGATTGACAGCTGGCACAGACAACAAGCATGTCAGAGACATGCAGTGTAATGAAATGAATGAGCTGCATGGGCTCAAGAAGACCCCACAATGAGGGGCACAAATGTGTGGCATTGAGCTGGGACTCTGGACCAGCAGACCCCATGCCAAGGATTTGCAGTTGTTTGGGGGCTCATTTAAAAAAAAAAAAAAAAAAAAAAGAACTTAAAATCTGAAAAATTAGCTTTCCGTGCAGAAAAAGAGAACAGCTGGTGACCCTCAGCGTGGATTTATAGTCAGCCAATTAAAAAGAATCATTTAGCATTAGGGGGGCTGCACAGGAATGACTAGAAGGGTGGGTGGAGGGCAGTGCCAAGTGGAACCATGTGAGAAAGCAGCAGGGCGAGGAAGGGGGGCAGTGCCCATATAGCACCTTTGACATCTATCTATCTATCTATCATTATATAGTGCCTTTCACTCTATCTATCTATCTATCTATCTATCTATCTATCTATCTATCTATCTATCTATCTATCTATCTATCTATCTATCTATCATTATATAGTGCCTTTCACTCTATCTATCTATCTATCTATCTATCTATCTATCTATCTATCTATCTATCTATCTATCTATCTATCTATCTATCTATCTATCTATCATTATATAGTGCCTTTCACTCTATCTATCTATCTATCTATCTATCTATCTATCTATCTATCTATCTATCTATCTATCTATCTATCTATCTATCTATCTATCTATCTATCTATCGTGCCTTTCACTCTATCTATCTATCTATCTATCTATCTATCTATCTATCTATCTATCTATCTATCTATCTATCTATCTATCTATCTATCTATCTATCTATCTATCTATCTATCTATCTATCTATAGTGCCTTTCAGAGCTACAGTATGTATCTATAGATATGGGTGCTTATTCATCATTTTGCCCCACGTGTGCACTGCCCTAGGGGCAGCACAGTGGTGCAGTGGTAGCGCTGCTGCCTTGCAGTTAGGAGACCCATCTGGGTTCGCTTCCCTGGTCCTCCCTGTACGGAGTTTGCATGTTCTCTCCGTGTCTGCATGGGTTTCCTCCCACAGTCCAAAGACATGCAGGTTAGGTGGATTGGCGATTCTAAATTGTCCCTAGTGTGTGCTTGGTGTGTGTGTGTGTGTGTGTGTGTGTGTGCCCTGCGGGATTTGTTCCTGCCTTGTGCCCTGTGTTGGCTCCAGCAGACCCCCTTGACCCTGTGTTAGGACATAGCAGGTTGGAATATGATTGACTGTTCCCCCCCCCCCCCCACCTTGCAGATTCACCAGCGCACACACACGTATTCACTCAGACAGACGGGTGTGTCTCACAAGCACATCGTCCTGGTGCACACACTTTCTTTCTTTCTTTCTTTCTTTCTTTCTTTCTTTCTTTCTTTCTTTCTTTCTTTCTTTCTTGTGAGTGCCTGAGTGCAGCAGCGCTCCCTAATTGATCGGAGAGGATCCTCGCGAGAGCAGACCCACCACGTGCCTTGGCTTATGCTCTTGATACAGCTGGCTGATTTCCTTTACTACCAATCATTCTACAGTAGTAATCACTATGAAAGGCGCTATATATCATTTCCTTTCTGCTCTCCCACCTGAAGAGGGCAGCGTGGCATTGCTGCTCTGACCCCCTCCCATTTAAGCCTGGTGTTTCACCGCCCCCTACTGGCAGAGCAGTTCAAGTTAAACATGCTGGAGGAGACCGAAAGGCTGATTGACACCAAAATATCCATCAGCCATTTTATGTCGTCAAAAGTGCCCACGTTGTGCCCAGCCCAGGGTCCATTAGGTTGGTCACCTTAGAGGGCTTTGGGAACTCTGAACGTTTGTGTATGTACAGCATGTGTTAGGCCGTGTGGCGCCATCCTGCAGTGATGCCCAGAGTGCCCGCTCTCTCGGCAGGTGCTCTCTGCCTCTTTGAAGGGGGGGGGGGGGCACAGCACTTCAAACAGCCAGCTGGCTGACACCAGGGGGGCCCAGTCAGCAAAAAAGTGAGAGCAGCAAAATAAACAGAGTGTGCCACTCAGATATCAAAGGGTCTGGACTCAACAAAGGGGCTCTGTGTGGTGCCCCTCTAAAATGGCCAGCCGGACGTTTCCTCCTGGACCACCTGGAGCAGAACAGAGGGAGCCAAAGGGGTCTGCAGCAGATGAGATGCCAGGTGAGAGGTCAGCACTCAGAGGAATGCCAACAGATGCCGTTGTGTGGGCACATAGCGCAGTGGAGACTGAAGTTACCCCCCCACCTTTCTTTTATATAGCGCCTTTCCAAACTTCACATGTTGAACATGACGTCAGGGTGGTCTCCGTATTTCTGCATTGTGAGCGCCTTGACTTTATTAACATACTGTAAACCCGGAGCCAATTATATAGAAACTGCAGATTTTCATTTGTTCTTGACACTTGTATGTTGTGACTTTGACATGACGTGGCACACAGGGTGGCACAGCAGACTGAGTAATTAAACCTATTATAGTGTATATAGCGCCTTTCACTATATGTGCATTATTCATTTCCTTTTCTGAGCTCTGCCAGGTTAAGTGAGTCACTCAGGGTCACACAGGGAGTCAGCGCTGGTGGCATCTTTTAATTTTATATAGTGCCTTCTTCAAGTGAAAACATGTTACTGTGGTCTCCTTATTGGTGAAACACAACAGCACAGAGACTCCCTCAGGTTCATGCAGCGACTCAATGGGGGGTTTCCTTTCATATAGTGCCTTACCCATTGAAGGTGACATCAAGGTGGTTTATAAGAGTCTCACAATTTTTCAAACATTGTGAGTTCCAGCATGATGACAACATGGAGTCAATGGAGTAAGTAATTGAATATATCGTGGTGTATATAGCGCCTTACATTAATCAAAACACTGCAATCCCGATATCAATTAAACATACTTTGAGGATTTTCATTTGTCACTTCTCCTGCTACGTTGTGACCTCTAGAAGGAACAGGAAGCCACTGAGGGTGACACAGCACACTGAGCAGTTAAACATACTATGAGTGTATATAGCGCCTTTCCTTAAGGAACAAAACCCTAAACCCATTTTTTTTTACATATATACTGTGAAGGGGTAAAAACAGACCAAGGATGCCAACAGAATACTCAGGTGCCAACTGGGCAACCCCATTTAATCAGAAAGAAAAATACATAAATAAATAAAAAGGCCAGCACCCTCAGCAATCATATTTTAATGGCTTTAGTAGTCCAAGGGTCCGGCACTTCAGCGGGTGCTCTGTCTCCGTTGAGGGCCACAGTGAACACCCACCTCTAGGGGGTCATCCTGGGACGTCCTACGTGTTCCTGAAACTGTGATGAAGAGACAGAAGAATCGATTAGCGCCAGCGCCCCCTCTCGACCCAAGGTGAGATTGCATACCTTTTCAGCACCTGGAAGGTGGTTGCCAGGTGTGCATGCGTGACTGTAATAGATGTATTATGCCCTTCTGAAGTGTTGGGGTGCCAGCCTTTATTCTGCTTGCCTATAAAGTAAGTAGGAACTCAATGGCATTGAAATAAACAAAAGTCACCTCAGTGGTTACAATAATCAAAGAGGTCCACAGGTCAGGGGAGCTCCGCCCTCCTCAAGAGTGAGGCTCCAAATGAGGCGTCGACATTCAGGGGGCGTCTCCCTTGTATACCGGTGGGGGCGTGGCTAGTTAGCCTGCCTCAGGGAGTGTTTTCTCCAGGCTGAAGAAGAGAAAAGAGACAAGTCTGTTAGCGACAGCGCCCCCTCTGGCCCTGTTGGGGTATTACATACCTGGGATAAGCCTTGGAGGTGTCCCTCAGACGCACACGTGTGACAATATATATGCTGCACATTTTCTCCATATTTCTACATTCTGAGCTCTGGCAAGACACACGGACACTGTGTGAAGTTACAGGTCTGTAAGTTTATATAGCGCCTTCTCATAGTGAGACCATGCTGACTTTACACGCTTGTTACAAATCTCTTTATTTGAACCTGACTCTCTCAATGCAGGACGTCCCCTGAGGAACTTCTTCATTCTATATAGCGCCTTCCTAAACAGAACCTGATGCCACTGTAGTGTAGAAGTGTATCTAAACTTAAACTATTTGATCTTGAGCAAAAAAATTGAATTATTTATGGTAACAGATGACCGGGCAGCACAGTGGCGCAGTGGGTAGCGCTGCTGCCTTGCAGTTAGGAGACCCTGCATGGAGTTTGCATGTTCTCCCTGTGTCCGCATGGGTTGCCTCCCACAGTCCAAAGACATGCATGTGAGGTGGATTGGTGATTCTAAATTGTCCCTAGTGTGTGCTTGGTGTGTGTGTGTGTGCCCTGTGGTGGGCTGGTGCCCTGCCCTGTGGTTTGTTCCCTGCCTTGCGCCCTGTGTTGGCTGGGATTGGCTCCAGCAGACTCCCGTGACCCTGTGTTAGGATATAGCGGGTTGGATAATGGATGGATGGATGGTAACAGATGAGGTAGTAAACTTTGTGTGGTCTATATAGCGCCTTTCCTCTGTGAACATATTACAGGCATATATACAAGCACTTCAGATTTTCAGTTTGTCACTTAGATTTCTACATTGTGACTTCTGACTGACTGACCACAGTGTATATAGTGCCTTTCCTTTCTAAACATTATATATGTGCTGTATGTGGCACCTTTTCTATTTCTTCCTAATTTCCACACCCTGAGCTCTGCCAGGTAAAGGGTCTCACTCAGGGTGGCACTTTGAGTTAATGGTTTGGGGTTTTCCCGTGGAACCTTATTTTTTTTGTATATAGCACCTTTCGTGTTTGATCCCGCCCCCGCGTGATTTACTGTTACTTGCTTTCTTCTTTCTAGAATGTCAGCACGGCCAGGTCGGTGTTACCCGGTGGATCAATGATGAGTATCGTCAATGTAAACTCATTCCCGATGTCCATTACAGAACCTGGCACACACACACACACACACACACACACACACTGGCCTCCCCGCCAGGCCCGGCTGCAATGACACACGCGGAGGTGCCTGGCGGATGCGGGGTTGGCAGCCACGCTGGAAACTGTCGACACCTTAGGAGAAACTTCAAAGGCAGCTTCCTCAGGGCCGCGATCGGGATCTGAAGAGGAACATTCACAGAACTATCAGGTGACGGCCGGTGACGTGGAAGTCGGCCGCCCACCCCGTGTGTGTGTGTGTGTGTGTGAGACCCCGAGGTGTGCGCTCGCTTGCTGATAACTTGTCCCATGAGTGCTGTCCTGTGACATCCTTAACTGATGTGGGATACACAGCCGTTTCCATGGCGACTAAACATTTCTAGGAGACCACTCTGCACTACTTGGTTCCCTTGTAAGAGCCTGGATTTGGGATGCACTCACTGGACGGCTGCTGAGCTGGCAGCACGTTGGTGGTCTTTAGCTGGAGTGAGGGGTGCTGAGAGTGACGCCTCACAGGCAGGCGCTCTCTCTCTCTCTCGGTCTCTCTTCTTCAGTATCTATTAGCAATGGGCCAGCAGGGACCCCCAAGTGCCACCCCGGACTTGTTCACCAGATGACTGGTGTGTGAGAGAAGAGCGGATTCTTAGAGCAAAAACTCTGGGATGTCTGAATACGGGTTTCTGGGAGATGAGTCTGGATGGAGGATAAGGACACAAAGAGCTTAGCTAGGCACGGGTTCAGTTCAGCGATGGAGTGTGAGCCAACAAGTGGGCAGCTGGTCCAAATTTAGGTTATATACTGTAGTGCCCTTCACATTCCCACTTCTCGGCTCCATGTCGCTGTCATTCACTCTGATTTCTAAAGTGTCCTACAGTTTATATAGTGCCTTGTCCACTTCCATGTCCCAATCATTCCTGTTGAGAAGTGGCTGGTGTGTGTGTGTGTGGGGGGGGGGTCTTATTATAGATACACCCCACAGTTTATATAGCGCCCTTCAGGGTTACGCGACCCCATGAGCCACTCATTCATGCTGGTTTGAACTTATTATTAAAGTTCTCCACAGTCTATATAGTGCCTTCCACATTTTCGCTCAGTGATGCTCAGTCTTCAGGGTGGTCTCATTATCAAATTGCCCCTTGGTTTATATAGCGCCTTTCAGGTTCTCATGTCCTACTTATTCCTGCCTGGAGAGAGGACTGGGTTTCTTATATGGCGCACTTCAGATTCCCAGCTCTTGACTTCTTGTCCTGTACATTCCTGCTGGATCATCAGGGGGTCTCATCATTAAAGTGCCCTGCGTTTTATATAGCGCCCTGCATACTGCTGTTACTTAGCCTCAAGTGTCCCACGTTAATATTGGGAGGTAAGTGGGAGTCTTAAAGGGTCCCTCTGTTTATTTTATATAGTGCTCTTCGGATGCCCACAACTTGACTTGACATAACTAGCAGGGTGGCGAGGTGGTCTGGGCATTCAGTTGCACTACAATTTATATCGCGCCCTTGAAATTCTTAAATCTTAGCTCTATAACTCATTCATTCATGATGGGTTATTGGGGGGGGGGTCTTATTATTAAAGTTCCTCACAAGTTCCCCCTTACATTCCCACACTTTGGTTTCCAAGGAACGCTCATTCCTGCTGGGCGGAGGGGGGTGATGTGGTGGTCTTATTATCAAATTGTCGTGGACTTTATATAGAACCCTTTATATTCCCACTCCTTGCCTCAATTTCCCACTTAGGTTCTTTTTATTAAAGGGGTTGGGGGGTCTTTTTTATTAAATCTCCCCATGACTGGCATCACTAAGTCCCCTGACCGGTGGGCTCATTTTCCCAATAAGCCGTGGTGCTCGGTGAGCCAAGACAAACACGGCCGCCCTTTGAAGAGGAGCCACGACATCCTGACGCCTTCGAGTGTCGAGGAGCCTCTCCACGTGTGCCCGGGACACAAGGCAGCCCCCGAGACCCCCGTTCTCCTCGTCGCACTCACTTGCACCACTTGCTTGTGTTTTTCTTTCCATCGTTTTTTATTTTCTTTCTTTGCGGCCACTATGATGGGAATCTTTCCATCTCACTTATCAGCTCTGGGCTTCAGGATAAGTGATGCAGCAGCCGTCTCCGACCGGATGAGTCGTCGTGTAGACCTGCTGCCGCAGCGGCCCACTGATTACATTTCAATTCAGGTCATGCGTGGACCGAGCAGAAGGAAAAATCGACTCCGGCTAAGCGCCTCCATTTTACAGCTCCTGCAAATCATTCAAATGGCTAAGTGGCGAGCTGGGACCTGGAGGAACACGGCGTGCTGGAGAGGCTCTGCTGCCTGACCTCACCGCCTTGCCATCCAAACGTTTCTAACATCACATCAGCGCCCGTGGGAGCTGGCGGGGGGGAGGGGGGGGTCTTACGCAACTGGACCAGGCAGCTGCGAACATCTGTCTTGAACGTGCCGTGCCAAGGCTTCAGCGTCCAACACCTCGGTCATGTCAGCCGAAGTGACGTCTGAGTTTGACTCGCTGACCTTGGCGAGCACCCGCAGCTGATTAGGACTGAGAAGGGAGGTGGGCTCCCTGGCTGATAAGAAGATGTGAAGTGGGGTCTGAGTCTGACTCTCTGGTCTGCCTGGCGATGCCAAGATGATTAAAAGTGACACTGGAGTTACTGTTCTTGTGTACACCAGATGACTCATTCAGACCAACATGCCCTTGGAGTTTGAATTGCTGGCCAATCAGTTATTTTGATATCTAGGTTTGACTTGCTGGCCTCTCTGAATTGACACGGGAGTTAACTTACTTAACCCTGAACACTGCACAAGTCACACACATCAGAACCGACATGCTCTCTGTGTTTGATTTGCTGACCTATCAATCCTTGGCTGATATCTGAATTTGACTTGCTGGCCTGTCTGAGACTATTGAAATGATTGAATTTGACATTGAAGTTAATTAGCTTATCAATGTACTCTGGGTAGCTCACTAAGAAAAGGACCAAAAGATAATCTGGGTTTGACTTGCTGGCCTGTCTGAGAATATTAATCTGATCGAAATTTACATCAGAGTGAGCTAACATTCTGGTCCGTGTATAGTTAGTGACTCACTCAGATCACGACCAACATGCTCTATGTGTTTGACTTCCTGGCCTATCAATCCTTGGTTAATATCTGAGTTTGACTTGCTGGCCTGTCTGAGACTATTGAAATGATTGAATTTGACATTGAAGTTAATTAGCTTATCAATGTACTCTGGGTAGCTCACTAAGAAAAGGACCAAAAGATAATCTGGGTTTGACTTGCTGGCCTGTCTGAGAATATTAATCTGATCGAAATTTACATCAGAGTGAGCTAACATTCTGGTCCGTGTATAGTTAGTGACTCACTCAGATCACGACCAACATGCTCTATGTGTTTGATTTTCTGGCCTATCAATTCTTGGCTGATATCTGAATTTGACTTGCTGGCCTGTCTGAGGCTATTGAAATGATTGAAATTGACATTGAAGTTAATTAGCTTATCAATGTACTCTGGGTAGCTCACTAAGAAAAGGACCAAACGATAATCTGGGTTTGATTTGCTGGCCTGTCTGAGAATATTAATCTGATCGAAATTTACATCAGAGTGAGCTAACATGCTAGTCCGTGTATAGTTAGTGACTCACTCAGATCACGACTAACATGCCCTCTGTGTTTGACTTGCTGGCCTATCAATCCTTGGTTGATATCTGAGTTTGACTTGCTGGCCTGTCCGAGAGTAACATGATAATTGGAACTGACATTGGAATTAGCCCACTCGGATCAGGACTGACAAGCTCTCTGTGTTTGATTTTCTGGTCTATCAATCCTTGGCTGATATCTGAATTTGACTTGCTGGCCTGTCTGAGAATACTGAAATGGTTGAAATTGACATTGGACTTAATCAGTTTATCAATGTACTCTGGGCAGCTCACTAAGATTGGGACCAAAAGATAATCTGGGTTTGACTTGCTGGCCTGTTTGAGACTATTGAAATGGTTGAAATTGGCATTGGACTTAATCATCTTATCAATGTACACCAGGCAGCTCGCTAAGATCAGGACCAAAAGTCAATCTGCTTTTGACTTGCTGGTCTGTCTGAGAATATCAAATTGATTGAAATTTACATCATAGTGATCTAACATGCTCGTCTGTGTATAGTGAGCAACTCACTCAGATCAGGACCAACATGCTCCCTGTGTTTGATTTGCTGGCCTATCAATCCTTGGCTGATATCTGAATTTGACTTGCTGGCCTGTCTGAGAATGCTGAAATGGTTGAAATTGACATTGGACTTAATCAGTTTATCAATGTACTCTGGGCAGCTCACTAATATCGGGACCAAAAGATAATTTGGGTTTGAATTGCTGGCCTGTCTAAGAATATCAGACTGATTGAAATTTACATCAGAGCGAGCTAACATGCTGGTTTGTGTGTATAGTGAACAACTCACTCAGATCAGAACCAACTCTCTGAGTTTGATTTGGTAGCCTATTAGTATTAGAATAACATCTGAATTGAACTCATTGGCTCGTCTGAGAAGATCAAAATGGTCAGAATTGACATTGGATTTAACTCACTCATTGTGTATACTGGGCCAGTCTCTCCCATCAGGAATCGTGTGTTCTCTGAGTTTGATTTGTTGGTCTGTGAGTATTATTTTAATATCTGATTGACTCACTCCTTTGTGTACACTGAGAAACTTACTCAGATCAGGACAAACATGCATCAGCGTTTGATTTGCTGGCCTATCAGTATCTGGTTGATATCTGAGTTTGACTCGCTGGCCTGTCTGAGACTATTGAAATGATTGAAATTGACATTGAAGTTAATTAGCTTATCAAACTGATCAGAATTGACATCAGAGTTAATTTCTTTGTCTACGCACACAATGCAGATCAGATCACACATATTAGAGCCAACATTTTCTCTGAGTTTGATTTGCTGGCCTATCTGAGAATATCAAAATGATTGGAATTGACGTCGGAGTTAACTCACTCAGGGTAACTCACTCGTATAGACTAATGTTGATATCTAAGTTTGATTTCTTGGCCTATCTATCTAAATAATCGAAATTGACATCAGAGCTAATTAACACATCTGTGTGCACTGGGCAGCTAAGTCAAATCAAGACTAACATATTGTTGCTGAATGATTTTCTAGCCTGTCAGTATTCTGTTTATATCAGAGTTTGACTTGCTGGCCTATCTGAGAATATCAAAATGATTGGAATTGACATTGGTGTTAACTCACTCAGGGTAACTCACTGCAGATCAGGACAAACATGCTCTTTGTATTTGATTTTCTAGGCTATTAGTACTTGGCTGATATCTGAGTTTGACTTGCTGGCCTGTCTGAGAATATTAAAATGATCAGAATTGACATCAGTATTAATTCACTTGTCTATGCACACAATGCAGGTCCGATCACACATTTTAGAGGCAACATTTTCTCCGAGTTTGATTTGACAGCCTGTTAGTATTATGTTGATATCTAAGTTTGATTTCTAAGCCTATCTGAGAATCTAATTGACATCAGAATGAATTAACACATCTGTGTGCACTGGGCCACTAACTCAAATCAAGACTAACATATTGTTGCAGATTGATTTTCTAGCCTGTCAGTATTCTGTTGATAGCTGAGTTTGACTCGCTAAACCTATCTGAGAATTTTGAAATTATCGGAGTTGACATCAGTATTAACTTGCTCATTCATGTACACTGAACAACTCACTCAAATCAGAATCAAAGTACATCTGAGTTTGATTTGTTGGCCTATCAGTACTTGGATGATATCTGAGTTTGACTTGCTACCCTGTCTGAGAATATCAAAATGATTTAAATTTACATCAGTGTTAACTCACTCCTTCGTGTACTCAGGGCAGCTCACTCAAATTAAACCCATCATGCTAACTGAGTTTGATTTGCTGGCCTGCCACTTAATTTGAACCCTGAGTTTGACTCATGGACTTGTCTGAGAATATTGAAATGATGGCAGTTGACAATGGAGTTAACTCATTTGTCTGTACAAACAGTCCAGAACACATCACAAAATGAGAACCAACGTACGCTCTGAGTTTGATTTTCTGGTCTTTCAGCATTACGGGGAAAGTGGAATTTGACTCACTGACCTGTCTGAGAATATTGAAATCGTTAGAACTGACAACAGAATTAAGTCACTTGTCTGTATGCAGTGGGCGAGGCACTCAAATTAAATCCAATGTGTTCTCAGAGTTCTAATTACTGGTCTCTGACTATTTCGTTGATACCTGAGAATACTGAAACAATCAAAATTGACATGCACACATTCCAGATGAGATCACAAAGATCAGAAACAAACGTGCACTCTGAATTTGACTCACTGGCCTGTCAGAGAAAATCAACACGTTTGAAGCTGACATGTGCAAGCAATACATTAATAGGACTTACCACAATCAGACCAACCCTTCTTCTGAGTTTGATTACCTGGCCTGGACTGAATTATCTTAACGCACTATTCTGCTCATACCAAATTGAAAGAAAGTGATACTTGAGTTTGATTTGCTGACCTGTTAGAGAATACTGACATGACTAAAGCTGGGTCAAGCTGTTCATTGGTGCCCGTTGAGTTGACTAGAAGCAATGCCTCAGTTCGGCTCACACAAATCACTGTGAGTTCTCTGAGTTTGATTAGCTGGCCTATCCTTTTATATTGGAGTAAATAAAGTGATATATGAGTGTGAGACTGTGACTGGCCTGAGAATACTGAGGTGAGTGACTTCTGAATTCACGTATTCACTTGTTTACATCACATTCAGAAGTGACAATGTCTTAGTTCAACTTGTGACGAACAAACAAAAATGTTTTATTAAATTAGGTTCGCTAATCTCTAAGAGTGAACTGTAAGGCAGGGACTTTGGGAAGTGTGTCAGCTGTCCTTTAAAGTAAATACATCAGACGCTGGAGTATCTGAGATCAACTTGCTGGCCTGCTAAACTGAACACTGAGGTCGTTTGAAGTGATATCCGAGCTTATCCCACCAACCTTCACATACAAATGCTTACATCATGCAATTTGGTATCAGAGCTCGGCTCGCTGGCCTTTTTCCACAAACAATGAGACATTGAGACAATATAACATCAGAAATCGACTCACTAGCCTTGTTAAATAAGCACTTACTGTAGCTCAAATAATGGGATATCTTAATTTAACTTGCTGGCCTTTTAAAGTGACCACTGAGACCACATGACGTGATACCTGCGTCTGGCTCACCACCGTTAATATTCCAACATGCTGGCCCCTCCGTGTGACTGCTGCACTCATATGATTTGATATCTGATTTCTTATCTCTGGCCTTTAACAGTAAAAACCGAGACTGTGCTGAGTGATATCTGCACTTGACTCGCTGGCCTTTTACACTGACATCATATAAAACAATTTCTGAGTTCATATTTTCACTGAGATCTCCCTGTGCAAAAATCATGCTGCGTGGTATCTGAGTTCAGCTCCCTGGCCTTTTACAGTAAATACTCAAATTGTACAACAAGATTGGTTCAAGTCCACTTACTCCGCTGGACCCTTAACGTGAAAATTGCTCCAGGGGTGCTGTACAATGGCTGACCCTGTGCTCTGAAACCCCAGTAGTTGTGTAAAAAAGACAACATCTCCTCAGTGATTAACAAAGTATATGAAATCAAAAAAAATAAAGATCTGAAATCGACTCACTGGCCTTGTTAAATAAGCACTTAAGTCATAGATGGGCATATCTGAACATAACTTGCCAGTCTTTTAAAGTGACATCTGAGATCACATGATGTGATATCTGAGTTTGGCTCAGCGACCTTCATATGTAAACACATCACGCACTGTGGTATCTGAGTTCAGCACGCTGGCCTTTTACAGGGAGTACTGAAGTTGTACAATATGACATCTGAAATCGACTCACTGGCCTTGTTAAATGACCAGTTAGCTTTTACAGTTTGTTATCTGAATATAACTTGCTGGCCTTTTAAAGTGACCACATGATGTGAAATCTGAGTGTGGCTTGCTGTCCTTTTAAAATAAGATGTGGCCTTGCTGGTCTCTGATCTCAACCCAGTGACTTCTCCCAGTAATCAGTGAGAACATACAACGCAATATCAGAGTTTGACATACTGACCTTCTTGTGTGAATATTTACATCGCAGGATATGGTATCGGAGTTCAGCTCACTGGCCTTTTTCAAACAACATTTCACGTGACTCGTGATTTGCATTATGTGAGATGTGACCTAAGGTAGGCTGGCTGACAGTTCTGTGTGGCCGCTGTGTTCATAAAATGTGATGCCTGAGATCAATTCACTGCCCTCCTATTGCAAATACTTAATATAATGCCGTGTCTTATCTGGGATCAGCTCGCTGGCCTTTCATTGTGACCACTGCGCTCATGTAAAATGAGTTCTGAGTTGAGCTCTCTGACATCTCCAGTTAACCTTGAGATTTGATGATTTGATATCTGACTTCAGCTCACTGGATTTTTGCAGAGACTACTAAGATCACATGATGGGGTATAAAAGTTTAGCCCTTTGGCCTTCTGATGGAAACACATTGTGCAATGTGGTATCTTATTTGAGCTCAATGGCCATTGTTTGTAAACTTGTAGCTCATACAATATGATATGTAAAGCTGGTCTTTCACAGTGACTACTGAGACTGTATGATGTGCCGTCTGATTTCAACTCTCTGACCATCTTAAGTAAACACATCATTCCATTTTCTATCTGAGTTCAGCTCGCTGGCCTTTCTCTGTGACTACTTCGATGATGTGATATCTGAGTTTGACTCACTGACATTCTTAAGTAAACACATCGTTCCATGTGGTATCTGAGTTCAGCTTGCTGGCCTTTCTGTGCTACTACTTTACTTAAATCATGTGATATCTGAGTTCGACTCGCTGACCTTCTTAAGTAAATACATCATTCCATGTGGTATCTGAGTTTGACTCACTGACTCACTAACTTTCTTAAGTAAACACATCATTCCATGTAGTGTCTGAGTTCTACTCGCTGGCCTTTCTTTGTTACTACTTTACTTAAATCATGTGATATCTGAGATCGACTCGCTGACTTTTTTATGTAAACACATCATTCCATGTGGTATCTGAGTTCAGCTCGCTGGCCTTTCTGTGTGACTACGTCTATGATGTGATATGTGAGTTTGACTCACTGACCTTCTTAAGTGAACACATCATTCCACGTGCTCTCTGAGTTCTGCTCTCTGGCCTTTAATTTTAAACATGTGACATAATATGACCAGTGAGATCATGTGACATGAGAGTCGAGTTCCTCTAGCAGACCTTCTTATGTAAATACTCACATCTCACCATGTGGTATTTGATTTGAGCTCACTGAGCTTTCCATGTGACCACTGGACTCATATGATATGAGATCTGAGTTCCACTCTCTGACATTTCCCATGAGTGCTGAGACTTTATGATTTAATATCTGGAATTCACTCACTGGCCTTTGTAAATACACACTTAGCTCATAACGTATCATATCTGAGTTCAACTCAGTGGACTTTGACAGTGACCACTGAGATCACTTGAAGAGATATGTACGTTAGACTTATTGACAATTTGATGTGATCACTGTTCCGCTCGCTGGCCTTTTCCCATGATCACTAAGCTTGTACAATGTGAAATCTTCTTTTGTTTTGCTGACCTTTAACAGTGACCACTGAGATCACATGACATGATGCCGTATGAAACTTTCATTCACTGACCTTCTGATGTAAAAATGTTATGCTACGCGGTATCTGAGTTCAGCTTGCTGGCCTTTGTGTGTGTGACTACTTTACTTCTATGACATGCTATCTGAGTTTGACTCGCTGACCTTCTCATATAAACACATCATTCCATGTGCTATCTGAGTTCAACTCTCTGACATTTTCCGTGAGCTCTGAACTTTATGATTTGATATCTGAATTCGACAAGCTGGCCTTTGTAAATACACACTTAGCTCATAACGTATCATATCTGAGTTCAACTCAGTGGACTTTGACAGTGACCACTGATATCACATGAAGAGATACGTCAGTTTGCCTTATTGACAGTTTGATGTGATCACCGTTCTGCTCGCTGGCCTTTTACAGTGATTGCTCAGTTTGTACAATGTGAAATCTGTTTTTGATTCGCTGACCTTTTACAGTGACCACTGAGATCACATGACATGATACCGCATGTGAGGTTCATTCACTGACCTTCTGATGTTATTGTTATGTTATTCTGCGTGGTATCTGAGCTCAACTCGCTGGCCTTTTAGTTTGCAAAATAAAGACATCTGAATTGAATTAGCTGACCTTTTACAGCGGTAACTGAGATGATATGATGCGATATCGGAGTTGGGCTCACTGAACTTCTTACATCATACCAGGAGGTTTCTGAGCTCAGCTTGTTGGCCACTCTTTGTGACTATTTGACTCATATGATGTGACATCTGTATTTGACTCCCTGACCTTTTACGGTAGTCACATGATGGCTTACAGACTTTCTCTTGTAAACACTTACATCATACCATGTGGGATCTGAATTTGACTCGCTGGCCTTTCATGGTGACCACACAATGAGACTTCATGTTTGTGTAGCACCCTAATATGGCTGGACATTTCTGCCAAACTCACCAGTTTGCTCGGACACGATATGACATTCAGGTTCAGCATGCCAGCCATTTCGACTGACCCCTCAGGTCATGGCCCGCTAACCTTTGTGAGTGCCCACGGTCAATAAGACTCCAGTAAAGAGAATCCCACCACTGAGTGAAGTTCTCATTTCCTGCCCCATAAATCCAAGCGGCAGCTCTTCCCGTGTCCACCGCTCTGGTGCCTGCCCCCTCGGGCTCAGGGATTTCTCTTCCAGCTTGAAGAGTTTTGTTTGGAAGCCAACCAGAGAGAGCCATAAATCGCTGAGTGAGCCGAGTGTGACGGGACAGGGTGATGGGTCTGGGAAATGACAGTGGAGAGCAGAGCAGAGCAGAGGACTTCACTGTGCCCAAGCTCAGTCAACCATGGAGCCTGGGGGGGGGGGGGGGGGGGGGAGGAAATGGTACAGGTCAGAGGTCATGTGGGAGGAAGAGGAGAAGGAGGAGGTGTTGGGTGGCATTTACTCATCTGAGGGTGACACTGCGGGAGGCGCTGGTTGGCATTCAGTACTGGTTGCCATCATCTGGCTTCTATAATCAGCCAGTTCAGTTGGCACCTTCAGTTTACAGACTGGCAGAGCTACCTGAGATGAAACAAGTGTGGCAGGGATGGGTAAATGACAACATATATGCCAGCATATACTGGAATGGAGTGAGCTGAACTGGAATGGAATGGGCACGCACTTCTGCCATATTAAAGAAATGTGATGGAGTTCATCACAAAAGGCGCTATATTACCTCAAAGCATAAAGACGGACTCTTCATGAGACCTTCACCTCATCGAGTTTGTGTCACTTGCACTGTTCTCTTGTGGCTGTCCCACTTCTCTTGTCCATCCTGTGTTACAAAATGACACACATCACTCTGCCAAGTCCCATTCTGCATGTGCCACACTACAAAGCCCTGTGATGATGCCCATGGTGACATGTCCTCAAAAAGAAATAGAGCAACAGCTGTGCCCCTTAAACCAGCTGGCTTGGGCATTTCAGCTACCACAGCCTGTTTGATGTGACTCTAGCTAGCAGAGGGCAGTAGATGAGGGTGACTGCCAACTGTGCTGCCCACTCCACAGAGCACAGATAAGGAGAATGTCAGCATCACGAGCCGGGACAAGAAAGAGTTAACGGAGCAACGAGCTCGAGCCCCTCATGAAAACAACATCTGCTCTTCATTTGTAGGCCCCCGAGGGTTGGGGGTCACGGATTGAATTTCTGTGTTGTGCAAAAGCGCCAGGTATCACTAATAAGGAGTGCGGGAGGAGAGCGGCACAGTGCATGAGAGTGATTAGGCACTGCCATGATGAGGAGTGACCTGGCAGGGAAGGAGGGAGAGTGTGTACACGTGTGTGAGCATGTGTGTGTGTGTATGTATTGGGCTGTGTACCCGCTGGTCTTTGGGATAGGGGTAGGGGTGTTATATTCATATTTACAGACAAGTCTGTGTTCAGGGTTATAAGTGTGTACAAAGTGGGCACAACAAACCTCTGTGCGGGTGTGTCGCCTTGTGCCCATGTGTGTGTGTTCTGAACTGAGTTCGTCTTAGCTTGTGTGTGTGTGGATCAGAGCACATTTCATCACATGGGTGTGTGGGCTTGTGACAGAGTATGCGTACATATGACATGTGGGTGGGTGCCCATCTGTCTGAATTCTACATGAGTGCCCACTTCTGTTTGTGTATGCATAGGGGTGTGCAGGTGCCCGCTTGTACATACAGTAAATAGACATGCTTGTGTTGATTTTTTTTTTTTTGTGGGTATCTAAGTGTGAGTGTGTGCTGAACACGCCTGTGTGTGTGTGTGTGTGTTTGGCGCAGTGTGTGTACCAGTGTGTGCATTCTGCTTGCATGTTTTGCTGGGTGCCCTTTTACATTCTCCATACATTTGCTTGTACAGAGCAGTGCCATTAGTGTGTGCCCATGTACTCCCGTGGGTGTGTGGGTGGGCATTGTTGCTGAGCATATGCACACATTGACAGTTCTGTACACTGGTGTGCCATCCTCTGCCAAACCGTATATTCAATGTGTTTGTGTTTTTATCGTCCTCCCTGATTGGCACACTTATGCATAGTTGGCAGGACTCTGTGAGAGTTTGTTCTCATTTTCACCCTCACGTGTGTCTAAGCGGGTGTGGATTGCATCTCGGTAACTGCAGCACTTAAATTGGGCCAAGTGAGGCAGCTGAGAAGACCTGTAGGCTCATGGTACCCATGAGCTGGGCACACCTCTTTTTCTGCCCTGCTGTTCTGTTACTGTGACCCCCCCCCCCCCCCCCCCCCCCCCCCCTTATATTGTGCTGAAGCTCAGTGCTGTTTGTGGGCCAAAGGATGGGAACAGCCCTGGCCCTTATGTACTATTGTTGCAGGGCATGGTATTTCTTATACGTTGGCACCAGTTTGGTACAGGGAGCATTGCTGGCCTCCCCATGCCTGTGGGCACCATGATAGCACACTTAACTGGTTTTGTGGTCCATATTTTACCCTGTTACTGGAGCTCAGCCATGCCATGCTATCACCCTGGTTCCTGGTACTGATCTCCCCACCCTTCTTCAATGGCTGGCGAGATGGAGCCTCACTGGCCCCTGTGCCCCTCCCACCCACCCACTCTGTCTTCATAAACCTGTCAACATGGGTCTTGCTGGGGTGACTTCTGCTTGTTTAGTTTGCTGCGCCAAGTGCTGAGTGAAGCGCCCAGGTCGAATGCCTCGCCGAATGGGGAGAACGACGAGGGCCGTGTTGCTAGAAGAAGCAGCCTGGCGAAAGCTGCGAGTGCCGTGCCATTTCTAAATAACGAGAGGCGTTATTGGAAACATCTGGGCGCGCTTCTCATGACTAGCAGATGTGTGGCGCCGCCGTCTTCATCTTCCTCATCAACATCGGGGGGTTGAGGCTGGAATTAATCCAGACTGACAGGGCTGCCTGATCTCAAGTGGGCTATGCTACCCGACACGTAGGGGTGACCCCAACTCGACTTTGACCTTGCCAGTGCACATCTGGAATGGATTTCTGCCGTTACGGCATTTACATGGAAAACAAGTTGGGTCGCGACCCCAGTTCATGCAGAGCTGGGCACCGGTGAGCATTTGCCCAACACTCCAAGAAATTCCACAAGATCTGAAGACATCCTGGGCCTGCAGCTTGTGAGAAATGCCAACAGGGGTGGCACTGAGGGGTCACTGAGGCTCAAAGCCCACTTATTACATCACTGGTCATGGTAATGGTGTTTTAATATAGCGCCTTTAATGATGGAAGTCCTGTAATAGTATAACAGATTTTATAAAGAAGCATTAACCCTCTTTGCTCTCTGAACTGGCAGGTGATGGCACCACTGATTTGTCTCCATGGACCTCAGGACCTCCATCCTGACCATGATGGCAGAAGATATTAGCTGTTGGCTTTATTATGCCAATCCCTCTTAACTGTGGTCTGTGATGCCATTAGATTTTCAGTGACTGGCAGGGTTGACAGTCAGGTGACCCAGTGGCGTAAAGAGGACCACTGGCCTAAGTGACCACTGAAAATGACCCTCAATGACTCTAGTTTGCCAGCCTATAAACTGGAATTACTAGACTCGTGCCCAACAGCCATGGCACACTGACCACTGGCCTCAGCCGTCCCAGTATGCCAGTCATTTTTGCTCAATGGCCACTGACCAAAGTGCAATGACCCTCAATACCCACCTAAGTAGACACTTTTTACCTCAGCAGCCTTCGTGCCACACCGGTCACCTCATGTTTCTGTTTGGGCTGTGATAAAGGCGCTATAAAGCACAGTTTCTGTAACATTACAGGGGTTTCACCCACTTGCTTCTGCAGTTAACATTGGTGATGATGCCCAAGTGCCCACCAAAGCTCCTAACTGTGCCCGTCTGACCTGAGCGTCCCCTTTTAAAGTGTTTTCCATGAAGTTTCCTGAAAGTGGCCTTTGCCCCGGCCTAGGGGGTGGGCTGCTTAGACCGTCAGTTGGACGTCATATCCTAAGGGCACAGAAACCAGTGAAGGAAGTGTGACCCCTGACCGCGGCGGTCATTTCCATGCCCTGGTAATCACTCTGTTTATTGTTGTACTTAAGCGCTTTCTCTTTGAACCTGAGAAGTGCCTTCATTGAGGAGGGAGCGTTCGGCACGTATGACGCCAATCGGCGCTAACCTGATTGGAGACCACCAGTCAGGTGACGAGGGTGACTTGCAGCTGACGGGGGCTGCACTCCTATTGCTGCTGAGCTGACAGCTCTGTGAGTACAATGGGTGGAGCCTCCTGAGGTCGAAGGCCGGAGGGGGGGGGTCTCGGTCCGATACAAATGCAGTATAAAGTTGGGGGGGGGGGGGGTTTCATGGGGGGGGTAGAAAGGGTTAAGGTTTGCAGCCATAAGCAGCCTAATCACACTGTACAGAGAAGGGGGGGGGCTAATGAGGGAGTGGGGGGAATCTGTGAAAACAGACCCCCTCAAAGGAAACGTTTAGGGGGGTTGACAGGGGGAGTGGGAGGGGGTCAACCTCAAGTCATTGATCTCAATAAAGAGAAAAATTGATGGGATGTTTTTTAAAGGTGCTATTGGGGGGCAAAATCCTCCTAATGAGCTGTGTCAGGGGGCCAGGGGGGGGGGGTGGGGGGGGGAGTGCAGGGTTTCAAATCTCAACTCTCTAATCCCAATAAAAAGAGCCAGAGCTATCGGTGGGGGGCTGTTGTGGGGGTCAACAATCAGACCCTTAATCCAAAATAAAAGAAAACTCTTAAGGGGCTGTTAAAGGGGGGGGGGCTATAGCTGGTTGTCTTGATCCCAATACACAGAACCTCTTTGGGGTTAATGAAGGGGTTAAGAGAGGATTATGGTGGGGTGCAGAGCTCTTGGGTCCCTGGGGGTCACAGAGCCACATGAGGGGGCTTAAAATTCGAGTATTGGGCAATGAGCAGCCCCATCTCTGCATCCAGCATACAGTACTGGGGGGGGGGGGGTGGGAACACTTGCACTTTTAAGGGGGTAATGGAAACCAAAGCCAATTAATAATTAATAAATGAGGTGCATTATTAATTAATTGGTTATTAATGAGACCCATTCAATAATCTCAAACACAGAACCCCCTGGAAGATATTTTGCTTTGGGGGGGTTGAGAGCCCTATAACTTGCCCCCTGCTCTCCATAAAAGTGAATTTTGGGGGTGGGACAGAAATTAAAGGGGGCTGTGGGGGGGCTCAGCTTTAATCTCAAAATTCAGGAGACCAATAGAGGATTTAAAGGGGGCCGTGGAGAATACTGGGGGGCATTCAAGCCCTAGCCCCCCCCCAATGATTCACACACATTTAACAGGATGTTACAACAGGCTCAGCCTTTCAGTCCTCAAAACCGAAATTTAGAGCCACATGGGGGGGATACAAAAAGGGGGGGGGGATAGTCAGCCCTCAACTCCATAACACTGCCCCCCCCCCCACCCCTACCCCCGATCTTTATAAAAAAGCGCACCACGGGGTCTTAAAGGGGGTTACAGGAGGCTCAATTTCAACACACAAACAGACCCCCCCTCCAATCTCTATACACAGTACACTGGTGTTGGGGGGGGGCTAAAGGGGGCTACAGAGAGCTCATCCATTCCCACCTTAATCTCAGTACTCTGAGTTTTATGGAAAAGGTTAAAGGTCTGGGAGTTTGGGCAGCCATCTTCTAAATAGAAATTTACCATTGGGGGGCACACTCTGGTCCTCACGCACAGTGAACTACAGGGGGTCTGCTGGAGTGGTGGAGGGGTCAGTGACCCTGGCATTGATGACAATACAAAGAGTCCCCCCATTGGCATTCAGGTGTGCGTCCACCAGTTCTGGACTCATCATGCACTGCGGGCTAAGATGAGGGTGTCGAGGGGTCACTGGGCTGTGGAAGCCCCCCCTTATTGAGTTATGTGATGGGAGCTTCATGCTCAAGTAGGCCCCCCACCTCACATATGATTCTCAATACTGCTGTGCCCCCCACCCAGAACTCCAGCACTGCTTCGCTCAATCCCCCCCCCTACTGGTGGTCACTTCCGCGCCTGCACTGGTGATCTTTATCATGGACCTTCACTCCAGGGTGTGGGGGGGCACCTGGCATAAGGACTTCAGAGTGGGAGGGCAGCAGAGACACAGCAGATGGCGTGAGAACGCGTCAGTCCTGCCTTGGCCTTCAGTTCAGCAGTTGTGAGGACATGAATGACGTTCTGGAGGACCCCCAATCTTCAGATGTGTTCCAAGGTGGTCCTGGTCAAGTTCCACTAGAGGTTCAGTCTTTTCGGCCCGATGGACCCTAAGCTTCAAGGCCTGGCAGGTTCACGGCGCCCACCTTACGTCTCACAAACGACTGAATGAGAGGTCAGCGGTTTAATCAAAGTCACCAGCGTGGCGTCTTCTGCTCCCATCGGTGAGTCAAGTTCCAAGTGGACGTCCGGCCGGCCGGTCACTCCCTCTGCCCAGCGCCATTCACACAGCCGTCCCTTTTCCATTTCTCCTTCCTTCCTTGGACATTGGCTCTCACCGCTCTAGACAAGTGGTTGGCCCCCCCAAGGGGGGCTGTCATGGCAAGCCCTGGACGTGCTGTAAATCTTTGCCCTCTGACAGGTAAACACGACCCTGCCCAGAGGATTTCCTCTCTGCTGGGCAGGGTGACGACAGACGTCAGTGAGTGACCCCTCTGTCACAACAACATGTCTGGTGGGGGGGGGGGGGGGGGGGCAGAATGACAGGAGCTTGGGAGAGAAAGTGACCTCACACCCCCAAACTGGACACCCTGTGCCCCCCCAGACTGAGCAGTTCCCCGCCCCAAGGCTCATAGGCACAATACCTTTTGCATCCAGGTAATGGCACCTTAAGGACACTGTAGAATCCTCCAGTGGAGCAGCATGTGATTGGAGTCAGCTGTGGGGGGGGCAGTGACAGGTACTTGGGAGGTCTCAAAGAACCAAACTGAAACCTTGTGACCCCCAAACTGACCAGTTCACTACTTTGAGCCTCCGAGTTCCTCTTAGGTGCAATATCCTATGCATCCAGGTGATGGCGCTTAAGGCCACTTGAGATTGTCCTTCACTGGAATGGCACATGAGGGGAGTCGGGCGTATGGGTGGCACTTCTAAGAAAATGTGACTGCACATTCCAAACTGACCATTGTGGGTCTCCAAGACTGGCCAGTTCACAACTTTGAGGGTCCTGTATGCTCCTCGATGCAATGTCCTGTACATCCAGGTGATGGCGCTAAAGGACAGCTGCATGGACAGAGAGTGAGATGTGTTTGAGAGGGAGGGTGACCTCACACAACCAAAACTGGGCACCCTGTGAACACCAGAGTGACCATTTCACTACTTTAGTGCTGCCAGTTCCTCCCTGGTGCAATACCCTGCGTGTCCAGGTGGTGGAGCTCAAGGCCACTGCAGAGCCCTTCAGTGGAGTTTCCTTTCTCTGCCCCAGTGCCTCAGTTAGAGGGCAGTGCCCGAGTTCAAAGAAGCCTACTGCCCACGGTCACTGTGACAGGCTGCAAAGATGAGTGGTCAGCGGATTGAGCCCTGCATGCAGTGTCCCCAAATAGAGAGCCATGTTTGCCCAGTCACAGCAGCCATCTTCCTATTAACTGAAGGACACCAAATGGTATGGCAGCCTTTTCTCCCTCTACATTGGGCCACAGTCACAGAGTCCACTATACTGCATCTTTAATCAGGAGATGGTGGGCAGGACACTTTTAGAACCTTTTTTCTGACCATCTGGAAATTTAACTTGGTCCACTTAATATAGCGCCTTGGCATGACCCTGACTTGGAGGGCCATCTATTCATGCCATTGATGCCAGCTGCTGCTCATTCTTCTGATCAGCTGTTGTGTCCACTATGGTAGCTATAAAAATCAATGACTATTCAAAAACTCTGCTGTGTCCAGTGAGGATGGCACATGCTGGATGGGTACTGGGGCCGTTGCTTAAGAACACCATAGCAACCCTCTGTTTTTAGTCTGAAGTTCCTGGGCATGTGGCGGACACCAGAAGGCCAATCTGAAATAGAAATGAACTGCAGTGGTGCCCCGCGGGTCAGCTGGGCAGCCAACGGTTAATAATCGGCAGGCGGAGAGATGAAGGAAGGTCAGAGTGGCACGAGGAAGTGGTCAGCAATGGCCAACAAGGATCAAACATGATCAGTGAAGTGAGTGTGTGGTCAGTGAGTGACTTAGGGACAGTCAATGGTCAGCAAGGGTGTGCCAGTAGCAGTCAGCAAACGGGCTGACTGTAAAAAGTGGCAGTCAGTGGTCAGTCAAGGCAAATGAGTGGACAGCAACAGAGAAAGGTCAGCCAAGTCGAGTGACGCCTCTGCACTGCCCCCTGCCGGCCCCTACCCCATTGTCAATGGGCAGCGTGAGGTCACTCAGTGAGAGTTCATTGAGAAATTGTCCCTCGTCCGGCATTCGGGGGGAAGCTCACGCCCTTGGCCCTCCACGCTCGAGTCCCTCGGTTCCTGTTTGTGCTCGGCCCCCTGAGAGCCAACGGGGTCAGGAAGCAAGCGCTGAAACAAAAAGCCATTTTTAGCAGGCGCTGCTTGTGCCCAAGAACAATGGCAGGAAGCGACAGACACTTGGCGTGTCCCACCGTGGGTGCGCAGGGAAAGGTATGAGGAACATCGGCCCACCCCCCCCCCCCAAACATCACCTGACTGGACCCTGGGAGAGCAGTGGGAATCTCTGTACAAAGGTCAGCAGTGTCCAGTCAGGACCCAAGGATGGTAGACGTGAGGGTCAGTGGTCAGCGGAATGGGTGATATGGGATTTAGTGGTCATTCAGGTAGAAGATGAGAGCTTCAGTGGTCAGTAGGCTGCTTCAGGTGGAATGTAGTGGGCATTTGGGAGGAAGAAGTGAGGGTGGGCCACTGGTCAGCTATACCTGGAGTTAAATGTGAAGAAATACGGGTCAGCAGTGGACAGAAGCTGAATGAAACTGAACAAATGAGGATGAGCAGTTAGGTGATGGGGGGTTAGGGTTAGGGTTAGGGTTAGGGTGGGGGGTCAGTAGTCAGCAGGCTGGCTCACATGGGATGAAGTAGCCATTCTTGGTGAAGATGAGGGGGACAGATATTAGCAGATGAATGAAGTGAGATGTGGAGGTCATTTAGGATGTAGAAGACAGGATCAATGGTCAACAGTAGACCATCTAAGTGTGGCCAGTGGTCAGTAGGTCATCTGAAGTTGGGATGAAGTGGTCATTCAAGATGGAGATATGATGGTCAGAGGTCCACAGGTCACAAGGAGTGTAGTGGGTGCTCAGAGTGTTAAATGAGGGTCAGCAGTCAGGACAGATTGGTTTGGATGAAGATGTGCAGATGAAGGTCAGCAGCCGGACTGGCTGAGGAAGTCCAGTAGCCCTTCACCAAGAGTTTATGGTGCTAAATGATCATCGAGCTCCTTACAGGGTGAACTGTGTGTTGTCACGCATGGTGACATAATAACTGGCACCTGATATAAAGGCCCCCTACTGTTGTCCTCTTTAAGCGGACCCATCTGTATATAGTGCCTTACATGATCAATTTCTGGATTGAATGTCCAGAAATTCGGAACAATATTGCACCTTACACAAAGTGTTTCATATCCAAATGTGTTTAAAATGTCACTCTGAGTGGTGACACCACCACAAAGGGCTGATGGAGATTAATGATGACCTATTCCCATTATAGAGCTCCTTAAGTAGCCATCTCTTTATGAAAATGTTTGTCACCATGGATCATAACCGAGCCCCCGGTGTAAAAACCGTGTGTGTGTGTGTATGGGGGGTGGTAAACTGTATATAGTGCCTTTCATGAGCACCATTGTGTATGACTGCATGTTTGAGGTGACATTCTAAATGAGACGTCGCCTCATACAAAACACTGCAGCTTATGGAGTCCAGTTTACTGGAGACCACCACAGAATCCAGCCATCACTTTTCCATTGCAGGGTTTGTGATGTCAGAAGCTGAAGACTAAGACCAACCCTGGATGGGATGCCAGATGACAGAATGGCACACACACACACACACACACATACACACACACACACACACACACACACACACACAGAGTCTGGACTGACTAATTAACTCTTTGGCAGAAAGTGGCGCAGTCAGGGCAAAGTCACCTCAGCAGTTAGACAGCCAATTGAACCCGGGGCACTAGAGAAGTTAGGCTGCCAGGCCACCCTCATGACAAATTTCAAAGCCATTTGTGCCTGATTTAGCGGGTGACATGTCAGAGCCTCTTCTATAATGACCCTCATATAGTGCCTTTCACAGGCCTTCATATTGCACCTCTGTTTGATCAGGTAGGTGAAGTGACTGGCTCACTTGGATGGCAGATGAGGGTGTGCTCTTTGGAGGGGTGGGGGGGGCTTACTGCCCACCTGTGTTTTCACAAGTGTTCCAATCAGAGGGGCTTGAAAGGCACCTGAAACTGAAGTCCCCTTCTTCGCGTTTCGTGGAATGTTATTTTTCTGGTGGCCTGGAATTTCCTTTTGGGCAGAACAAAGCGTTCATGTTGGGGAAAAGGAAGCCGAGACATTGCTGGCTCGAGATTTGCCCTTCCCACCATCAGGAGAGAATGGGGCAGCCCCTTCATTCCCACTGGGCATTAGGACAGGCACAACTGGTCCTCTGGTCCACACCCTGGCCCCCTAACTTTTTTTATCTGGTACCTCTATCAGGTTAACCGAGAGAGAGCAGGTAAAGCCCAACGATAGGACTGGCAGCCAGGAGGCTGATGCCAGCTGTTATTGGCACTAATACCCAGGACTTCATTCACATTGGCCATCAAAAGTGCCAAGAATGACACAGTTCAGGGTTGGTGAGGTGACCGGCACTTGGTCTCATTCTCATAAGCCCCCCAGGCTCTGTGCTGGCTCCAACATCAACAGGCTCCCAAATCCCTGCGCATGCCGGAGTGGGCCTCTTCAAAGGAGCCCCCCGCTTCAATTATCCTCTGAATCTGCTTGCATTTACCCCAAATCCATCAGGAAATGATTATCTGCACAAACGCTCCAAAGGAAAACAGAGGCACATTAGCATTCCCAACGCATCCCGACGTGATGCCCCGCTCGTCCGATCCACTAGCGTTCCCAACGGAGCTTGAGGCGGGGGGCAGCAGAATTTCACATTCTCCTCCGCTAGCAAAATAAAACAATACGTGTGTCACAAGTGGTGATCCCACCGCTCACACCATCCATATGGAGCTGGGCACAGGGTCGGCGTCCGCTGGGAATGAAGAGACTGCAGGGGCACTGTGTGGGGGTCTCACTCACACCAATGGTTCTAGCAAGGGTTCCCGGGCAAGGAGTAATTCAAGTGCCACACTTTTGGATTGCCCTCATATGGACTTGCAGTAGGTGCTGTGTCGCCACCCGTTGGAAATGAATAAAGTTTGGTGGGCACAGTGCTGTGCATGCCATTCATCTCTGGGCTCTTGGGCAGCAAGAAATCATTTAAGTGGCAGATCCCACCACTAACACCTTATGGATCTGGGCACAGGGTCACCATCTGTAGTGGGGGCACAGTGTTTGGATTTCGCTCACCCCTATGGTACCAGAGTGGGTTTACCAGCAAAAGGTAATTCAGGTGCTACACTGCAATATCCCACTGCTAACACCATATGGAGGTGGGCATAATTCAAGTGCCATGCTAGTGGATTTCACTGATGGCACTGTGTGGAGTTTGGAGCAGGGTGACCACCAGCTAGCAATGAAAAGACCGTGGGGTCTCAGTTGTGTTGAGGTCTCAGTTGCCTCCTGGTACTAGCAAGGGGTTCACTGGCACACAGTAAACCACTAGCTGGCAATGTAAAACTTTGGGGGGCACATTGTTAAGCATTCTGTTCACCTTTAGGGTATGAACAAGAGTCTGGCAGCAGCAAATGGTAAATTAAGTGTCACACTGGCAGATCCCACCATTCACAGCATATTGAGCTGGGACCAGCATCACCATTGGATGACAATGAAGAGCACGCGGAGGCACAGTTTTGGGGGTCCCACTCATCTCTATGGTACAAGTGAGGGGTGTCATTCAAGTAGCTCATTGTCATATCCCACTACTGACACCACACAGAGTTATGACCGAGATCATCACAAGGTGACAATGAAGAGGCCGAGGGGACACAACGTCAGGGTCCTATTCACTTCTGTGGTGCAAATGAGGGTTAACCAGCATGGGGTAATTCAAATACCACACCACCGAATCCCACCGCTGACATCATATGAAGCTAGACCCTGGGCCACCTCCAGCTGGAAGGCATTAATGGGCAAAGTGTTAGGGGGCTCATCAACCTCAAGGGTATGAACAAGGGTCTGGAAGCAATTGGTAATTTAATTGTCACACTGACAGACCTGACCACTGACACCACATGGAGCTTAGACCATGATGACCACAATCCGGCAAAGAAAATCCTGGGGGTGGTGGGGGTGTATTAGCATTGGGGGTCTCAATCACCACTAGGGTACAAACAAGGCTCTGGCAGTTAGTGACATTTCAAGTGGTACATTGGCAGATCCCATCTCCAACATCATACAGAGCTAAGCCCAGGATGACTGCCAGATGACAAGGACCGTGCAGGTGGTGGCACAGTGTTGGGGTCCCATACGCCACAAGTGAGGATCAGTCAGTGAGTTTAGTAGCACACCATGTGGGCTGGGAGCACAGTGTTAGGGTCCCACTCATCTCTAAGGTTCAATTGAGGGTCTGCCAGTAAGCAGTAATTCAGTTTCTGCAAGATCCCACCGCTGGCACCATATGGAGTTAGGCCTCCCAGGATCACTGCCAGTTGGGTGTACCGTGTTATGGGTTCTCTTTACCAAGATGAGTCTGCCAGCAAGCAGTAATTCGAGTGCTCAGTGGAGTCCAGAGTGGGTGTCTTATTTTGTGCCCACCCCATTTCTTTCTCTGTGGCACTTTTCATAAAAGATTCTCAACATTCAGATGTGCATACAAAGCACTTAATCCAACTCAGGGTGCTGAGGCCAAGACTGGCATCGCCTGGTGCAACACAAGTAACAGTCCTGGAGGGGTTGCCTGCCCATCACAGCAACTTCTCCCTGATGATGAAAGTCACACAGGATGAGATTCAGCTCCTCCTGGAGGTGCCATCGTCCTCTCCATGCCAGTGAGCTTGCCAACAGGGAACACACTGTCACTCCAGCCGTTCAGCTTCAGCCCGACTCCCCACTTCCAATAACTCTGGCACTCCTTCTCACACTGTGTCCGGTCACCCGCCTGGCACTGGCCACCGTGGGATGGCTGCTGGAGTTGGCAGGTGTGTCTGCCAGGCGGGCAGAGCTGCCCTTTCATTTGCCGAATTCCAACTGTTTGCTGTTTGCAGGACTCACAGATGTTTTTCATCGACTCCTGGGGACCGTAAAACGAGTTCCGTGACAAATCATACTTTGGAAAAGCCCAGCGGGGGGGCCGCCTTCCGAGCACAGCAACTGGATCAGAGGCAAGGAGAGGCGCCAAACAAAAGCCCCTCTGAGTTGAAAGTGCCCAGATGAAGAGTCAGATGAATTGAGGACCTTGGGGGTGCAATTTATGGTTAGAGCCCAGGTGTGCCAGTCTCCGAGCCACATCAATAGCCCCTCTCAGGTAACAGAAGGCACACATCCAGACCTGGAGAAGAACGAGACCATCGAGTCTCCAGTTAGCATCCAGAAGAGTCCTGGAACACAGCCGGTGGGCACTTGGCCAGACACGCCAGGCGGCTAGTGAAGACACCACTGAGTCGGGGGCATGAATGTGACTCGTGAAAGACCTGAAGACAAGTGGTGAAAGTACAGGACCCCAAACACAAAGGATGGTGGTCACTACAGAAAGGTGCTATATACAATGAAGGACCTTTCTCTTTCCATCAAGCCAGCCTGACAAGAGCTGGAGGGTCATTATCAGCACTGGGGGGTCACTGAACTCTCCGATTGGGTAACACCAGAGGTTACACAGCCCCCTGACCACAGACCATTATTCATACTGGTCATCATGGAGCTAACCAAGGGTCACTTTTAATATCAGTCATCACTGAGCCCCCTGAGTGCTGATCACCTTTAAAATTTGATGGCCACTGAGCTCTCTGACTTGAGTTACTGTCACTTTAACTACAGTGGTCACTGAGCACCCTGACTGATGGTCACCTTCATCACGTGTGGTCACTCATCTCTCTTGTTTATCTAATTTCACTAATGCCGGTGGTCACTGTATGCCCTGTCACTTTTAACACTGGTGGTCACTACAGGGCCTGGTCACTTCTTCAACTAGTAGTCACTGATGACCGTAACCTGACTGAGGGTCACTGCTTGCACTGGTGGTCGCTAATCTGTCTCACATAACCAAATGTCACTAACACTGGAGGTCACTGTACTTATTGGTCACTTCTAAAACTGGTGGTCACTGAGGACCCTAACCCGGCCACTGTCATTGAGCTGTACTGGTGACTCAAACCAGTGGTCACCGAGGCCCCAATCTGACTGAAGATTACCAACAATACCAGAGGTCACTGATCTCTCTGACCAAATGTCACTTATCTGGTGGTCACTACATGTTTGGTAGTCACTGAGGACCCCAGCCTTCATATTGGTGGTCTAAATAGACCAAATGTTGCTCACACTATTGGTCACTGGTCTGTCTAACATGACAAATGTCACTAATAGTGATGGCCACTTTATTGCCTGCTCAATGTTCACACTGGTGGTCACTGAAGCCCCCAACTTGACTGGAGGTCACGGATATGTCTAAAATTTCACTAACACTGTCCAAAGTGGCTAACTCTGCTGGTCAGTCATTATCAACACTGGTGGACAATGAGACCCCTTAACCTGCCTTAATGTCACTGGGGTCACATTGGTGTCATTTCATATGTCTATCATGGCCAGATGTTGCTAACACTGGTGGTCACTTAACCTCCTGGTCACTATTAGTGCTTATTGAGGCCCATAAATAATAAGTAAAGGACACTAAGAGACTCCTAACTTGAGTGAGGGTCCACAGACTGACCACACACCCCCACTGCCTTTGTGGTTCTGTCCATTCCAGGATGTCCAGCCTGTCCACTCTGAGGTAAGCAGCAGGTGAGGAAGGCTTTATGCCAAATCAACATGTCAGCAGGATCTCGAGGGGGTGAGAAGTGGGCAGCTGTGCCCACCTTCTGGTCCAGTAACGATCTTCCGCTTGGCCCCCTATTGTAGGACCTTCCTAAACTTCTAGAAGTTTCCTGCTTTTCCTTCTGTTGCAGAAATTTCCTGACCAGCTGTCCTTCATTCTCTAATGTAGTGCCACTAAGATCCTCCAGAATGACTTTGTGAGAAGACGGGTCACTGATGCCCTCCAAAGGCTGAGGGGGTACGTCGTTACATTAGTTTTGACCCCGGGGCCACAGTTTATTTTTACTCCAAGTCCATTCTGTGATTTCCTAGAATTTATATTTCATCTTCCTAAGATATGGACCTCGATATTTGGATATTTCTCTATGATGCCAATTGTAATTTTTGTACCCATATTCTCAGCGGGTACATCTATGTGATTTGAATAAATGAGGCACCACCCCAACAATCCTCACCAGAGACATTACACCCCACTGCCCCCTGATGCCAGATGCACCTCAATGCAGCAGATGCCCATTGCAATTTTCTCTACTACTTTAATCTTCCATCCATGCCAGTTACTCTCACCCTGGCACAGAAATACAATGGGCAACATGTGAGGCTCAGAAGAAGGTGGAAAGTGATGTTAAATCAGCGGTCAGTCACCTTGGGCAGAGAGTGAGTTAACAGGGAAAAAATCAGTTATGCCCATAAACATTCCTGGGCAGAGTGGTGCCACTACATGGGCATACCCATTGAGCACTTGGTGGTGCTGTGGCTCAGAATCACAATAGTTTAATATGAGTAGACATGGAGCAAACAGGGTGGCACTGGACAGAAATACAGCTGCATGGCAAGAGAGGTGTAGAGAGATGGCAACCCGGGCAGATCCAAGCATTGGTGAAAGGTTAGCAGGACCACTAGATGGGCAGAAATGAAATGCTGATGACCTCAGAATGACAGAGTGGGCAAATGAATGGGCACATGACTACAGAATCAGGCAGAAAAGTGGACTGGGTGATGGACGGATGGGTGACAGGTGGGGAGAAGACACCAGAGGGTGAGCAGATGACCAAGGCACTGAGTCCAGTTGTCGATTCTCAATGACATACCACCCGATACAAAGTAATAAGTGACACGACTGCCACCACAAGACACGTGAATTAAGGCGGATGCTTGTTTTCTGTTTCATACCCTGCTTAAAATTAAGAAAGACGCCCATCACTCGGCACAGCTGTGTAGCGATGCCCATGAGAAAAGTCGGGGAAATTAATCACCGCCACACGGCACTCGGCATGTTACAGGCGGGCAGCAATTAGAGGGCCTCATAAAATCGCCATTTCACGGCACATTTGTTCTTTGGCATGGCTGTGACAACATTGGCCTCATTAAGGGTCCATTTTCATGATGATGGATTATGATTTGCGATCAAAAGTCGCCGACAGGAGGTTCAAGTATCAAGTGGAAACACGTTGGGCTCATCAAACTCGAGGGCGCAGAATGGAGGAGGAAGGATTGGGCTGTGCCCAATATGGACCCACCGTAGTGGGCAAACAGTGTCAGTGCCCACCTTCAAGGGAAGGTCTGCTGGGTGACATAAGTATGCCCTGGAGTGAGTCAACACTGGGGACATCCCCACAATGCACTGGGTGTTGGTCACTCCCAGTGACATATTTCTACTAAGAGGACACACAGTGGGAGAGCCCACACAGGTGACACCATAGGGGACAAGTCAGTGGGTGGTGGTGAAGTCGATTAAACCAAAAAGGAGACCCTACTTGGGGGGAGTCAGTGGCAGATCACACCCAGTATAACATATCTACATAAAGGGCACCCAACGGGAGACCCCCTCATACTGGCTCAAGACAGTCCACTGGGGGACTCTGTCGGGATGAAAGCCTCTTTGGTGAGTCTGTGCGAGTGACACCCTGCTACGAGGGGGGCTACAGCAAGTCACTTTCAGGGACACCCAGTGAGGCTTGTGGTCACCTTATGTAATTGTGACCCTCCTGTGGGTCTTTGTATGCTCCACCCCACTGGGACAGCTGGCACCAAACTGGATGAATCTGCATGTAAGATGACGTGACAGTGGGTGACTCTGTAGGTGACAGCTGACTGGGTGATGCTAATGTTAATAGACTGATGAGCCCCAAATAGGAAACTGAATGAGGGGCTGTCAGGATGGTGATACCCAGTTTAGGATCCCTGGACTTCCGACATGCAAGGTCATTAGGGGGCCACCACAGGTACACTGGGTGAGAGTGCCCAGGTGATGCCACAATGGGTGAGTCTGCATGACTGAAGTCTGCCCAGAGCACCGGAGCTGATGCCCGCTAGTGAACGCCACGAAGAGTAGGCTGGTGCTCCGGATGGCACTGTAGGACGCTCTCATGCAGCGGAGGAGTTTCGCCACGGATGCCCGCATGTGACGCCATCTCTAGCAGGAAATGATTTTTTTTTTTTTATCGTGCTTGTCATGGCGCTCCGAACTCTGCAGGCTCCCGGCTTCCCTTCTGGACGGAGCCCAGGATAAATTTAGCTTTTTATGAATCGTGTTTGTTATCACCCCACCGATGCAGGGGGGCACTCGCAGATTCTCACGCAGGTCACATGCGGACACACTGTGCTGTGGGCAGCAGCGCCAGCTGTCCTGTTCATTGTGGTGACAGTAAGCAAGTGCAGTTTGGGTCATTTAAGGTAGGGTGCCCTCTTTGGCTCCAGATTTATTACCATCTGACCTGCCATTTGGTTCACCTGACTACTTGGGTCATCTTTGACTGGAGGGCAGAAGAACCTGAGGTGGTGATACCATCTAGACTGGCAACAGTGCCCAGGGTGCCACCTATCCTTTGTAGGCCCACTGACTCTGCTTCATTGTGACCCTTCAATCATTTTATATGCCACTCTCAGTTCTGTGGGACTATGAAAGTGGTCACTGAGGTCACTAACTGGCCTACCAGTGACTCTTGAGATCAGCAGTCACCACATCTCCACTAAAGGTCACTATAAATGATTGTGGTCACTCTCTGTATTCACCGTCATCACTGAGCCACTTAAATGACCAGGGGGCCATGGCTCATAATGCCCCTCTTCTCTTAGGCTATCGTGGACAGTCTGTGGGTCACTAGGAGTTTGAGGGCCACAGTAACCCCATAATTGGGCTACAGGCCTCTGCTAACATCAGCAGTCACAATGTCCACTTCCACCAATTACTGGCAGGCAATGAACCCCCTCACTTGACCCTGGTGATCATAATTTGAGGCCCCAAATCAGACTGCAGATGACCCTGTGTCCTAGTGGTTACTGACTGAAGGTCACCATCAACACTCATGGTCACCTGCAGGTCACTGTGGTCACTGAGCCCCCCCCCCCCCAACTCATCACTAACCCCGGGGGTCTCTGAGTTCCACAGCTTGATGCAGGTCACTATAACATTGGCACTCACTGATACCCCAAACTGGACCGCAGGTCACTATCAATGGTTGTGGTCAATGAACCCCCATAACCTGACTGGATGTCACTGTGGACTCTGAGTCCCCCTAACTTGATACAGATTTCTATTAATCTTGGTGGTCACTGACCTTCTAATTTGACCCAGGTCATCATTAAACCTGGTGGTCTCTGAGTCTCATGACTTGATGTGGGTCACTGACCACTCAGCTTGACCACAGGTCACCATTGATGCTGATTGTCACTGAGGCCCCAAACTGGAGTGCAGGTCACAATGAACATTAGTGGTCAAATAACCCCCATAACCTGACTGGACGTCACTGTGGACTCTGAGACCCCTCACTTGACTGTGATCACTATTAACCCTGGTGGTCATTAACTCCCTAAATTGATCCAGGTCATCATTAACCCTGGTGGTCTCTGAGTGGTCCCTATTAATACTGGTTGTCACTAACCATTCTGCTTGACCACAGGTCACTGCTAATACTGGGGGTCACTAAGGCCCCAAACCTGACTGCAGGTCTCTATTAACATTTGTGGTCAATGGAACCCCATAACCTGACTGCACATCACAGAGGACTCTGAGCCCCCATAACTTGATACATATTACTATTAACCCTGGGAGTCATTGACCACCAAGGTCTTCACTAGCCCCACATTTCAATGCAGGTCACCATTCATACTGGTGGTCACTAAGACCTCAAACCGGACTGCAGGTCAATGGTCAATGGACCCCCATAACATGACTGAGGACTCTGATCCCCCAAACGTGACGCAGGTGATTATTAACCCTGGGAGTCACTGACCACCAAGGTCTTTATTAGCCTCACAACTCAATGCAGGTCACCATTCATACTGGTGGTCACTGAGCTTCCGATATGGTGGAAGTGACTACTCACCCTGGTGGTCATTGGGCTCTCAGCTTCACCCATTGTCACCATTAATGGTGGTGCACACTGAGACCCCAAAACTGGACTGCAGGTCACCAGTAACATTTATGGTCAACAATCCTCTTAACCTGGAGAAAGGTCACCAAGGTCAGTAAGCCCCCAACATATTAACACTGGTGAACACTAAGCCCACCCAAACTGACACGGCTCACGATTGACACAGGGGGTCTCTCTGCTTTCCCCTTTTCGTTTGTCTTCACTTTTTGAGATGCCGTCCACTCCCAGAGGTCCAGGATGTCCACTTTGTGGTGGGCTGCACCAGATAACAAACTTTCTTAAAAAGTCAGTCACCTGTGGAGCCTTGAAGAGGTGAGTAGCGGGCAGTGGTGCCCACCTCGTCCCCCCAGTGCTGTGTCCCTCCCCCATTCTTCCAGGACATATGTCCCCTTCTGTCCAAACTCCAGAACCTTCTGGACCGCCTGTCCTTCATCACTTAAGCTTTGTATCTTCAAATCCTGCAGAATGACCACAGAGTGCCATCATCAGGATGAGTCTGTGATGAGGGTCACTGTCTGTGTGCCATGTTGCTGTGGACTGAGGGGGACCCTGGCCCCCAACGTATACAAGACAGGTCAGTGAGGCCTTGAGGGTCACATTTCTGACTAAACTGGCATTAACAACAAACCCAGTCCAGCAGGGGATGTACTGGATGCCAGCACTGGGGATGGCAAGGTGGCATACTGGCAGGGTTAAAGTTAAGATGTGAAGAGCTGTGCCCCCTGGGAGGTGACGGGAACATAAGGTCAGAGATTCAGGTACACCATGCTGTTCTGTAGGGGGGTAACTGCCCTCACTGGCACATGCCCGCTTAGATACTAGTCAAAAGGACTGGGAATTTCCATCAAATTCAACAGAAGATGAGGCAGAGATGAAGTGGGCACTTCCTTGTCTGGGTGTAGGCGGGCATGACAGTCTCGTCCCTAAATACTCAAGGCCTGCTACCACAGAGCTGAATCAAAGACCACCCTTGTCTACGTGCCTAGTGCTCAGTGCCCAAACAGAAAGCTGGGTCATTCTGATGGGGTCCACACTCAGGCTGGCAGTGGAGCAGTATGTCCTTGTCACTGATGGTCACTCCTCATAAAGCTCGTCAGATGTGCCACCTGACAGGATCCACCACTTCTCTTTTCTGTGTGGCTTAAGCCCCCCACTGTCCACAGGACCAAAAGCAGTTGCCTACCTCACATATGCCAGCAAGTGGCACTGTAAGCTGGGCACACCACCCTTCAGCTGTGGCACCTCAGCTCCTGCTTCATGTCTTCTGCTAACTGCTTTCTATCAGGACATTCTCTGTCACAATCTGAGGCACCATGCCCTCCACCCACATTTGTACCCCTTGAAACTCAATGGTGCCCCCCCAACACCCTAAGTATGGTGTACCCAGCTGCACCAGTGCTCTCTACCATCTCACTGCTGTGCCAGTCTTGGTCAGTAAGTGATGGTCTGACAAGTCTTTGACTGCTCTTGACCTCAGTATCCACATGCTGGCATTGCCCTTTCAAGCTATAGCAGTGGACACCTGACCCTCCACTCACACTGAGCCCAGTGGTCCCGATGCCCCCTGGCACTTTGTCGATAAGCGAGCTGCTGATTGATCCTCCAACTCGCCATCCAGCTTGTTTCAGGCTGATGTTGTCGGGTGGCCCGTGTGCGGTTACAGCTCTGCCCGCCACATGCGCCACTTGTGGTAAATATTTACATTCGATAATGGAGTAATTACTGACCTGCGACCTCCCGGCCCCTCCTGCGGCGGCTCTCAGGGCTCTAATTGCAAGGCGCTGCTAAGAAAATGCTGCACCAGATGGACGGCTAGGAAACACGTGGAGTGTGTATGTTTTGGGGGGGGCATGGGGGTGGTGCCACCCAGAAAGATGGCAGAATTCAGCCACACAAGCCAGCAGAGACCATGACATGCCAGACAGCAGGGAGAATGAAATGAGTGCCACTTAAATGGCAGAGTGGGCCTGACACCTGTGGTGGTGGTGGTGGTGTGGGTTGGGTGGGGGGTTTGGTGGTCAAGTGGTGGACGAGAGGACATCCGTCAGTCTTAGAAAAGTTAGAATCTGTCCTGCTTGGCGCATGAGCTGTGCTGGGCTGGACTTCATCTACATGGTGACCTGCATGAAGGACTTGAACCTGCTTACACATTTGGAGCACAGGCCCTGGAAGGTCTCACCATAAGACAGGGGTGAGGCTTGAACCCAGAGCCGGGAGTGTGTGGTTGGGGCAAAAACTGAACTACTGACTGAATAGCAGGAGAAAAAAAAGGAAAAAAAACAAAAAAACAACAAGACTCCCTGTGCTGGAGGGGCACTGGGATTGGAAGGTCTCTGCTGCCATCTGCTGGCCACACAGATAAATACAGCTCCACAATTAACTACTTCTGATGTCCTGTGTGATTTAAAAAATTGAAAATGTCAACAGCAAAATGGGCGAAGCGCAGCGTACAGGAGGTGAGCACAGCGAGTGGGAGAAACCTACCCTGGAACTACTCTTGGTGGTCCATTCTATTGTGCCATTCTAACTACTACCTGCCACGTCTACCATATTAGATAGGGTGTCGTCCCAACTCGCCCCTTCAATGGGCATCTGTCTTATATACTCTGGGAGTCTACAAATCTGACAGCTCTAAATGTGTCATTCACATCTCGCGTGTCATTGACATCTATCTATCTATCTATCTATCTATCTATCTATCTATCTATCTATCTATCTATCTATCTATCTATCTATCTATCTGTCTGTTAGATAGATAGATAGATAGATAGAGATGGTCACTATCTATCTATCTATCTATTTTGTGATTTGCTTGATGCTCAGCAGATGTGGTTGCTTTTCTTTATCTTTTTACCATCATGGTGGTTATCATTTCGTTTTGTGGTCACATTGCCATATACTCTCTACCACTGGTTACTTTTGTTGTCTTTTATTGATGTTTAATAAGGTTTGATGTTCACTGATCTTTAAACACAATATTTACACCTGATTTTTAATTCTCTACGTCTATGTATTATGTCCTGGTGGTTTATTAATAGAGGGACTTGCAGGGACTACGCTTTTATTACAATAAATGTTTCTGGTCACCATTTTGCTAAACCCTTTCGTTTTTATTCAAGGACCAAAGTGTGCTCTGTTTAGGGTCGCTCCTTGCTTGTGTGTGTATTTCTGCATCTTGTCCGCTTCTTTCTTCTCCTTTTTTATCACTTAATTACCTTCTGCGGTCTGCTTGACACTCAGCAGATGCTGCTGATGCTCTTTTTCTTTCTGCCATCATGGTCTTTATCACTTGGTCTCTCAAACGCTTTGCCATGAACACACGTCCACAGGTCACCTGGTTGCTGCTATGTTAAACTTTATTTGAATTTTCAGAACATATTGAGTCATAAAGCTTTGATTGAGACCAATATCAGTGTTGTAGTCCCAGTAGTTCATGTGTAATTCATCTGTCACATGTGTGTGACAGACAGACAAACCTTAGCATTTCACACACACTGTATGTCTGTGTATGTATATTGTGGCCGGGTGCAGGAATGGCAACTTGCAAAAGTGGAGAACAGCTGGTACACCAAGTACAGTGGTGTGAAAAACTATTTGCCCCCTTCCTGATTTCTTATTCTTTTGCATGTTTGTCACACAAAATGTTTCTGATCATCAAACACATTTAACCATTAGTCAAATATAACACAAGTAAACACAAAATGCAGTTTTTAAATGGTGGTGTTTATTATTTAGGGAGAAAAAAAATCCAAACCTACATGGCCCTGTGTGAAAAAAAGTAATTGCCCCCTGAACCTAATAACTGGTTGGGCCACCCTTAGCAGCAATAACTGCAATCAAGCGTTTGCGATAACTTGCAATGAGTCTTTTACAGCGCTCTGGAGGAATTTTGGCCCACTCATCTTTGCAAAATTGTTGTAATTCAGCTTTATTTGAGGGGTTTTCTAGCATGAACCGCCTTTTTAAGGTCATGCCATAGCATCTCAGTTGGATTCAGGTCAGGACTTTGACTAGGCCACTCCAAAGTCTTCATTTTGTTTTTCTTCAGCCATTCAGAGGTGGATTTGCTGGTGTGTTTTGGGTCATTGTCCTGTTGCAGCACCCAAGATCGCTTCAGCTTGAGTTGACGAACAGATGGCCGGACATTCTCCTTCAGGATTTTTTGGTAGACAGTAGAATTCATGGTTCCATCTATCACAGCAAGCCTTCAGGTCCTGAAGCAGCAAAACAACCCCAGACCATCACACTACCACCACCATATTTTACTGTTGGTATGATGTTCTTTTTCTGAAATGCTGTGTTCCTTTTACGCCAGATGTAACGGGACATTTGCCTTCCAAAAAGTTCAACTTTTGTCTCATCAGTCCACAAGGTATTTTCCCAAAAGTCTTGGCAATCATTGAGATGTTTCTTCGCAAAATTGAGACGAGCCCTAATGTTCTTTATGCTTAACAGTGGTTTGCGTCTTGGACATCTGCCATGCAGGCCGTTTTTGCCCAGTCTCTTTCTTATGGTGGAGTCGTGAACACTGACCTTAATTGAGGCAAGTGAGGCCTGCAGTTCTTTAGACGTTGTCCTGGGGTCTTTTGTGACCTCTCGGATGAGTCGTCTCTGCGCTCTTGGGGTAATTTTGGTCGGCCGGCCACTCCTGGGAAGGTTCACCACTGTTCCATGTTTTTGCCATTTGTGGATAATGGCTCTCACTGTGGTTCGCTGGAGTCCCAAAGCTTTAGAAATGGCTTTATAACCTTTACCAGACTGATAGATCTCAATTACTTCTGTTCTCATTTGTTCCTGAATTTCTTTGGATCTTGCATGATATCTAGCTTTTGAGGTGCTTTTGGTCTACTTCTCTGTGTCAGGCAGCTCCTATTTAAGTGATTTCTTGATTGAAACAGGTGTGGCAGTAATCAGGCCTGGGGATGGCTACGGAAATTGAACTTAGGTGTGATACACCACAGTAGGTTATTTTTTAACAAGGGGGCAATTACTTTTTCACACAGGGCCATGTAGGTTTGGATTTTTTTTCTCCCTAAATAATAAACACCATCATTTAAAAACTGCATTTTGTGTTTACTTGTGTTATATTTGACTAATGGTTAAATGTGTTTGATGATCAGAAACATTTTGTGTGACAAACATGCAAAAGAATAAGAAATCAGGAAGGGGGCAAATAGTTTTTCACACCACTGTAGGTCATCCTGTTTCATAAGAAAGTCCAACTCAAGTAAATACCTTTCTACCCTCAACATTCAGCCCTCATGTGGAAAATCAAAAGTGAAAAATCAAAAGTGGCTCTTTGCTGTCGTGAGAGGGGTCCTTCACAGGAGCTCCAGCTGGTGGTCTGCTCTGTCATGTGGACTGGAGAGGGTGGGGCAAAGTGCCCTCATTGGGCGGGTTCTCTGAGATGCAAGGAGAAAATGAGAAGAAACAGTTAGCAACACTGGCGCCTGTCGCCCCAGCAGATTATCACATACCTCAAGTGAGTCAGTGAGGAGATGTGCATGCATGATACATGCATTCCAACAGGTGGAGCATCAGAAAACATTAACATCAAATAGACTTTATTTTTTCCAAACTCAGAAATTTAAACCAATTACAGTAAACTCCCTGACATCTTAGTTTCTAAATCTTGAGATTTCATTAACTCTTTCTTTTTTAGGCAATTTCACCTTCTTTGAGGCGCTCGTTTAAAACATGCAAACAGATTCCAACACCATTGCAGCGATAATCTACAGACCACCAGGTCCAAATTCATTGTTCATGACTGAATCTGGTGACCTTTTATTTGACTTGGCTGTGAATTATGATCACAAAGTGCTGATGGGGGGGTTTTAACGGACACACTGATGCGGAAACTGACACTTTTAGCAAAAGTTTTATTTATTTGTTAAATTCAGTAGGAGTTTGTCAGATTGTCAAAGGTCCAACACATAAGATTTAATTATAACTTACAAAGTTGAAATTCAAAATTGAAATATTACTCCATTACATGACGTTATTTCCGATCACATCTTAATTACATTTGATTCAGTCCTACCCTTACCAACGCACTCACAGACTAAAACAAAGGCAGCGCAACATTGAGATTGTAATTCTGCTTCAAAATTTATAGAAACTTTGAGTAAGTCGAGTGTAATTGTGGAAAACCATTTAGATCAGCTAACCTCACATTATAATGTGACCTTGAGAGATGCTCTGGATGCATCGGCTCCTCCGAAAACACAAGTGATCAAAGCACATAGAAACTCTCCCTGGTTTAATGAGAACACTCAAGTGTCGAAAACTGGAGAACAACAAAGCTACATGTCCTTCAAACTGCATGGACAGAGAGTGTTAATAAATATAAAAGAGCTCTCTTTAAAGCTTGCTCAGAGTACTATTCTAAAACAATAGCAATAATAATAATCCTCATTTAGAACAGCGGCTAATTTAACAAATGGGACTTCAGAACAACAGTGCAAAATACCAACAGACATTAGCAGTACAGACTTTATGAACTTCTTCAATGAGAAAATTAAAAATATAAGACCCAAGATCTCTGCATCACAGTACAAACCGCATACTAGCTTAGCAGACCCTGTCTCACATTGCATTCAGCACTTTAGATATTTCAATCCTGTAACTGAGCCTGAAGTCTTAACTTTAATTTCTAAAATGAAGCCCATTACTTGTTCCCTAGATCCATTGCCAACAAAACCAGTAAAAAGTGCAATGGATGTTCTTGCAGCGCCTATTCTAAACATTATCAATAGTTCATTATTGTATGGCACAGTACCTGATGCACTAAAAGTGTCAGTCATTAAACCATTACTTAAAAAGTCAGATCTAGACTCACAGATACGTAATAATTATAGGCCTATTTCAAATTTACCGTTTCTCTCAAAAATACTAGAAAAAGTAGTCGCCAGTCAGCTTCAGTCACACCATATGCATTACAATTTATTTGAGAAATTCCAGTCTGGTTTCCACTGGTAATAGTACAGAAACGGCACTGACGCGAGTTGTAAACGACATTCTGATATCCTCTGATGAAGGAAACTCCACTGTAATTATGTTGTTGGACTTAAGTGCAGCGTTTGACACCATCGACCATTCGATTTTACTGCACAGGCTAGAAAATGACGTTGGGCTCACAGGGCACTGTGCTCGCTTGGTTTAGTTCTTATTTATCAAATTGATTCCAATATGTACAGAAATGTGCTGACAGGACTCTATCATTATACACAGAAGTGAGATATGGTGTCCCGCAGGGCTCAGCACTGGGACCGTCACTGTTGTCACTTCACAGGCGTCCACTGGGATCTCTCATTAGGAAACATCATGTTAATTTTCACTCGTATGCAGATGACACCCAGTTATACCTTTCATTTAAATCAAATGAAGTTTCTCCGATGTTGTCTTTAATTAGTTGTGTTAGTGAATTAAAGGAGTGGATGGATGAGAACTACTTGTCTTTAAACACCGATAAGACAGAGATGTTAATTGTTGGAGGGAATGACGCTGATCACAACAATATTTTGTCATCATGCAATTCCCATTAATTTTACTGAATCAGCCCACAATCTAGGAGTTATCTTTGACTCTAGCATGTCATTTAAAGCGCATATTACAAAGTTGTCCAAAACATGTTTCTTCCATCTTAAAAATGTTAGGAAATTAAGGCGCTTTTTAAATAAACAGAATTCTGGGAAATTAATTCCTGCATTTATATCTAGTAGGATTGACTACTGCAATGCGGTGTTCACTGGATGTTCAAACTGTTCTTTATACAGCTGCCAGTTAATCCAAAATGCGGCTGCAAGAATTTTTACAAGAACAAGAAAATACGAACACATAACTCCAGTTCTTAAATCCTTACACTGGCTTGTGGTTAAGTTTAGGGCTGATTTCAAAATCCTTCTTTTAACATATAAAGCATTAAATGGTCGAGGTCCGGCTTACTTGTCTGAACTTATCATGACTTACAAACCTGAGCGCACATTAAGATCTCAAGATGCCAGTCTGCTTAGGATTCCAAGGATTAATAAAATAACAGTGGGAGGTCGAGCTTTTAGTTACAGGACCCCCTAAACTGTGGAGTGGTCTGCCTGCTACTATAAGAGATGTCCCTTCAGTCACAGCTTTTAAGACTCACTACTTCAGTTTAGCACACCCTGACTAGAGCTGCTGATTAACTGTACAGACTACATCTCTGTTGTCAGTCATTAGCACTAAAACATAAGTCACATGACAGTTAATAACTGGATACTAACCCTCAACTATTCTGTTTCTCTTCTCGGTACTCAAATGTGGCACTTGGTGCCACGGCCCACCTGCCAAGTTGTTTTGCCTGCCTAAGGTAAAGTCATCCCTGATGGAGGATCGCAGGAGTCATCGGGTAGAGGGGTCCTGTCATTGGATTAGCGCTGACTCGGCTGTGGAATGACCAATAGGGGGAGGCAGTTTGATGGCCGAGGTCTCCAGGACTCTGAACAAATCCAAATCCTCTTATGTGATATCATCTACTGTTGAATTCTGCTCCATACTTGTACCCTTACAGTTGTACTGCTGTGTTGTATTCCATGACAGATTGGCCATCTAGCACTGTGAAGAGGATGACTTGAGGTCTGTTTTGTGTTGTGTTGACCCCATTTTTTGACACCCACTGCACACACAAACCATAGACAGGGGTCTCTCTCTGAATTGCCTTTCCTGAGGTTTCTTCCATTTTTGTCCCTTCCAGGGTTTCCTTTTCTTCTTAGCAAGTCAAGGCATTTGTCAAAAGACCAGGCCTGTTTAAGCCCATTGCAGCACTCCTTGTGATTTTGGGTTATAAAAAAGTAAATTGTTGTTGATTAGTGAATAAACTGACCACCTTTAATTCATTGTGTGATACTGGAAATGATGGATGTGTAACAAGGGATGTCAGCTGGCATATCATAAATGGCATCAACGGGCATTAGATTTTTTCCCCCTTTAAAGCCAAATCGACCCTGTCTGCTGTCTTACAGCACCAAATATTTTATGGTGGACAGGCTATAGGGGAGCACCCTTCCTTAAAACATAAATCCCCTTTTGTCAGATGCACAGATTCTTCTCCTGCAGACCCAGTGCTCCATGCCACACCTTCACCACTACTTCCATTTCTCTATTCTTACACGTGTTAACCTTCTGGAGTACTCAATTTACAGATGGCGAGCACTCAGGACTGCGGTGTGACTGTCACTGCAGCTTCTCCACTCTGAGTGGTTCGTCTCCATCAGCCCTGATTGACCTCACTGAATAAAGAAATGGGTTCCCAGGTCTTGGCGGTTAAATAGAGCAAAATCTGCCGGCAGAAAAGCAGGCTTGATAAGTTTGAATCAAATAGTTGGTGCCATCAGCAAAAGCAAATAGAGTGGAGGCATTTCATACCATACAACCTGAATTGTCCTGCAGCACTTGCTGTGTGACTTTCTCTGCTTTGTCTTCATGTCTAATGAGTGATTGAAGTACTAAGTTAGATTTCTTTGGTGCAGTCGGAGGTTTGCCATACGCTCCGTGCTGTGAGGTTTATTAAGGCTGAGGGTGTGAGCTCCATCCAAACGTAGGGAACAGGACGTCAAGTGAGGCATTCTTGGCTGATAAATGACCGATAGTCAAGAGTGCTGAGCCTTTTGTATGTTTAAATGTATTCTGGGAGAGCAAAAGTAATATTTAGGTGTGAGATATCATTAAAACGTTGTATGTTGTTCGTGCCAATAATAAGTAAGTCTCTTGAAGTGCCGAGAGAGTGACAGGCTGTGTTATTCCTAAGGCACTTGTGTGGTTTACAGTGCCCGAGGTTAATCAGCGTGTGTGTGCCATTCATGGGGCACTGTTGTGGTTAGGGTCTGTGTGTGTGTGTGACAGTAGACCAACAAACCTGATGAGTACACTGACCCCTAGGTAAAGGGTAAGTAGAGGAAAATGCCTCGATAACACAGTATGGAAGTGTGCTGTGTGAATATGCACTGTTGTTGTGAGTTACTCTTATCACAGAGTCGAGGCTGGGGGGCCATCAAGAGTCAGGGCTTGTTAAAGCCCATTGCGGCACTTCCTGTGTGATTTTGGGCTTTACAAAAATAAATTGTATTGTATTGTATTGTACTTGTCGTGGGTTAAATGCCCTTTGTGACATGACAGGGTCCTACATACACAGGGGTGTGTTGGTGACGCTGCTGCCCCGCAGTAAGGAGATCCTGGGTTTGAGTCTCGGGTCCTGCCTGCGAGGAGCAGAAAGCACTTTGCTTAGTGAGAAAGGCGCTATATAAATGTCAGGAATTAGTAGGCGACCAAAACATTTTATTTCCAAGAAGAAACAAGTGCTATTGCTAATACTGAGCACTATTTTGTCTTTATGCCCTTTGAGATGTGACCAAATGTAAAGAGGAAACAATGAGAAAAAACGTGACTTGCTATTCAGTCCATTCATTTGCGTTGGTTTCATTGTTGTCACTCCCTGCTGCTTACCAGCCATTGAAAACGTTTGGCTCAGCTACCTGTCTTGGTTTGAGAATCTGGTCCAAGTGAATGTGTAATTGAATAGGAAGACGGATTGTGGTATAGCAGGTCTGCGGCTTCAAAAAAAAGGGGCCAGGTTTTAAATCCATAAAGCCGTGTCACTCTCCGTGGGTGCGATTGCACGGCCATGGGGGCAGTTAATTGGAGTAGCTGGAGTGAGTGGCACCTGCACGTGTGGGTGCCATCGTTCTCAATTGCTTCATTGGCTTCCTGTGGCGTGTGATTAAGGCGCTGTGCCCACGGAGATGTGTGTGTGGATATATACAGGCTGGCACAAAGGGATGTCGAGAAACCGGGGATGGATCGAGGAAAAGAGGAAGGAAAAAAAAGGAGAGTAAAGGACATGAAAGAGCAGTCCTGGCAGGAGGATATGGCCACCTGTTAAGAGGAGGCAGCACGAGCTGGGGCACCGTGAAGGAGCGTTTGGTTGGGGTGCTGTAGTCCGCCCCACTGAATGTTCGGGTGGAGTGGGGTGAGCAAGGCAGGTGTCCTCCCGAGGGATCTGAGGTGCGACTATGTGAGCGCGATGGATGAAGGGAGGAGAGCCGACCTCGGACAGTTTGGCAGTGACGCCTGCAGGCAGCCAAGATGGAGGTCGGCCGAAAGGAGCTCGTGGCTGTTGGGTCTCCGGAGAGAATGAGAGTCGGAAGGTGGGCTGAGAGAGTAATACGAGAGACTGCATTTTAACTTCTGATTTTAATTTTAGTTTAATTTTATTCGCACTCCTTTGAATTTTATGGATTTCTGTACAGTATGTAGTGTTTGTTTTAGAATCCTGCACAATGGACACTTTTTGGGTTTTTCTTTTGTTTTGACTGTTTTTTAATAAAAGCACTTTTTCACTTTTGCACTATCCACCAGCTTCATTAGAGAATTGTCCTCATTTGTCAGCCCATCTCAGTGACATTACCGACGGTGTCGCAGCAGTCGGATGAGAGCGTGGAGTGAACCTGCATCGTCACACGGATTGCTTTGCATTCTGAGGTGGCGCGTCAGAAACACATCTGCACAGCTTTGCACGTACGGGGCGGCAGCAGGAGGGTGGGACAGGGACGGGCTTTTGTACTGAAGGGCTCTTGTGAAACCCTAACATCTAATAGCAGGTCCTAACACTCTGCATTCACAAGGCCTCAGTCTGTTTAAAGTTGTCACTTAGTACATACAAGGAGGGCCCTCAAATTCTCAGAATTGTTAAAAACAACCTTAGTTATAAAACGCACAGCAATTCCTGTTTAGTTATCTTCATTAGACTCTCCTTGAGATGCTACACCCTTGTCCCGGTGCTTCTTCCACTTTCTGTACTCGCCTTTCATTATCACGTCTAGTGACTCATCCGTGTTTTTCATTCATGGTAGCAAATCCTCCCTTCAGTCTCATTTTTACCAAAAAGAAGTCCCAGGTAACACAAACTGGCAAATCCAGGAGGTGCAGAGCAGCAGCCACATTCGTTTTGGTCAACATGTCGTTGTGTAAAATCCACTTCTTTATCCTAATGCTCTCCTGTAGACACTGCAGCAGTTCAAGGTGACGTCACCGATTAACTGTTGGGTCACGAGAAATAAAGTCCATCATGAAAATTGAGGCTTGGAGTAAAAGAAATAAGCAGCACAGTCCCCCATCAGCACTTTGTGATCATAATTCACAGCCAAGTCAAATAAAAGGTCACCAGATTCAGTCATGAACAATGAATTTGGCCCTGGTGGTCTGTAGATTATCGCTGCAATGGTGTTGGAATCTGTTAGCATGTTTTAAATGAGCGCCTCAAAGAAGGTGAAATTGCCTAAAAAAGAAAGAGTTAATGAAATCTCAAGATTTAGAAACTAAGATGTCAGGGAGTTTACTGTAATGGGTTTAAATTTCTGAGTTTGGAAAAAATAAAGTCTATTAGATGTTAATGTTTTCTGATGCTCCACCTGTTGGAATGCATGTATCATGCATGCACATCTCCTCACTGAAGAACCGGACACACGATATTCCAGAACTGCCCCCTTACTCCCGTGTTGTTGACCGATTGGGACCCTCATCGTATGCTTACCGTCAGCAGGCCGCTTCATTTATTTGAGGACAGGGGTCACCAAGTCCGGTCCTGGAGGACCACCGTGGCTGCAGGTTTTCATTCTAACCCTTTTTTTAATGAATGCCCTATTTGTGCTGCTAATTAACTTCTTGTGAATTCATTTTAATTGAATTGCTTTTAAAAGATTTGCTCCCCTTAATTTCTTCATCGTTCCTCTGATTTGCTTCATTTCTTTCCTTAAATGGCACCCAAACAGAAATGAAATGTGAAGACCAGCTAAGTCAGGGCCTGAAACTTTCATTCCAACCAGCTTCTTAATGAGGCGCCGAGTCTTGTCGTTAATTAAACTCGTTCTTTAACTTGTGGTCGCTGAAGTTGAGAACAACAGAAGGCGGACACCAATAAAAAGTAAAAAGCAATTTCTTTATTCTTGGTGAGAAGAGGGAGGCTGCAGGACCTGACAGCTCAGTTTGTTACAGGCAGCCTGCTCAAACAAGGAAGTTAGCTCAGTTTTATACCAGTTTTATTCGTGGCTTGTTGCTGCTCTCGTGGTGCACCAGCAGACATTTCTGAAACTGTCCATTTTCTCTTTCTAAGAGCCCTGATAAAATGTTATGAGGATCTGAGAAGATCGAAATTCCTGAGACCCTCGTTGTTCTTTATTTTCAGATATTGTGTGATGGACACCAGTTGTTTTGGCTCATTTTATATCTTGTGATTGTTTGGCTGCTAATTAAAGGAAAAAGAAACAATGAAGGGGTCCGAGTCTTCAAGAGCAACTCAATTAAAATGAATTCAAAAGACATTAACTAGCAGCAAAAACAGGACACTCACTAAGAAAAGGGTTAAAATGAAAACCTGCAGCCGCGGCGGTGCTCCAGGACCCCTGGTACAGACCGTCACCACAAAATGCTAGAATTACACAACAATAAAGTGAAACAACAATCAAAGGACACAAAGAAAGCAAAGCTTCAGAAGCAGGTGCTTTGGCGTGCAGCCCTCAGCTCAGCTCGTTTCTCTTCATTCCTGAATTTAATTTTAAAGAATGTCAAGAATGACATCGGGGGGACTTAGCGGGCTGCACTTAGACCAGGGGTGGGCAGTGTCAGTCCTGGAGGGCCGCAGTGGCTGCAGCTTTTTATTCCAACCCAATTGCTTAATTATAAGCCAATCCTCGCCAATCTCAGACCTTATTTAATTCTATGGCCTGTTAGTCTGCAGTGTAAGGTTCACCTACATCCATGTTGTATACTACAGTTGGGATAAACACATAAAAACTGTCAAGTTCCTGGCTATATGATGTGCTGAAAACAAAATGTGCCTTGAACAGCTCATCAAATGCTGCTACAGATGTCTGTGCCTTACTGCCCACAATAATGATGCTGATGCGCTGTGCAAGAAAAGACAGAGCTGACTATACTTCCTTAGAAGGCTGGCATCCTTCAACATCTGCAATAAGATGCTGCAGATGTTCTATCAGACAGTTGTGGCAAGCGCCCTCTTCTACGCGGTGGTGTGCTGGGGAGGCAGCATTAAGAGGAAAGACGCCTCACGCCTGGACAAACTGGTGAGGAAGGCAGGCTCTATTGTTGGCATGGAGCTGGACAGTTTGACATCTGTGGCAGAGCGACGGGCGCTGAGCAGACTCCTGTCAATCATGGAGAATCCACTGCATCCACTGAACAGGATCATCTCCAGACAGAGGAGCAGCTTCACTGACAGACTGCTGTCACCGTCCTGCTCCACTGACAGACTGAGGAGATCGTTCCTCCACTGACAGACTGCTCCTCTGACAGACTGAGGAGATCCTTCCTCCACCACACTATGCGACTCTTCAATTCCACCCGGGGGGGGGGGGGGGTAAACGTTAACATTTAACATTATTGTCTGTTTTTCACCTGCAATATTATCGTTATTATCATTCTTTAATATTATTTATAATATTAATATTATTTATTGTATCAGTATGCTGCTGCTGGAGAATGTGAATTACCCATTGGGATTAATAAAGTATCTATCTATCTATCTATCTATCTATCTATCTATCTATCTATCTATCTATCTATCTATCTATCTATCTATCTATCTATCTATCTATCTATCTATCTATCATTTTATAGTGCCTTTCTATCTATCTATCTATCTATCTATCTATCTATCTATCTATCTATCTATCTATCTATCTATCTATCTATCTATCTATCTATCTATCTATCTATCTATCTATCTATCATTATATAGTGCTTTTCAATCTATCTATCTATCTATCTATCTATCTATCTATCTATCTATCTATCTATCTATCTATCTATCTATCTATCTATCTATCTATCTATCTATCTATCTATCTATCTATCTATCTATCTATCTATCTATCTAATGTAGAAATTCTGGATCCTCTTTTTGTGTTCTCCAATGCAGAGCAAAAAAGGCTGAGATGGTTCAACATTTGACAGGAAAGTCTGGATTACTTGTACCAACTTGTACAAAAAACGCAACAGTCTTGTCTTAGATTAATTTCAAAATAAACGTTTAGTCTCAAAAGCGGTTCATACCAATTTCTAATATGTAAAGATTTCAGAGACTTGGGCATGGATCACTAACACCAAACAGCAACACGTCGCTGTTTACTTTCTCCTTGTATTAAACATCCATCCATCTATTTTCCAACCCGCTGAATCCGAACACAGGGTCACGGGAGTCTGCTGGAGCCAATCCCAGCCAACACAGGACACAAGGCAGGAACCAATCCTGGGCAGGGCGCCAGCCCACCGTAGGACACACACAAACACCAAGCACACACTACGGCCAATTTAGGACCGCCAATCCTGTATTACACATTAAAAGGCAAAACTGCTGTGGTTCACATCTGGGTAAGTTGTTGTCGTCCAGTATTCTAAGTAAGTAAAAGCAAACATTCACCCTTGTTCAGAAAAAGAAAATCCACTAGACCGACCTGATATGTTAAACACCTTCAGAAACTGCAGGAAGAGGTCCTCCGCCTGAAGAGCGCTGATCTTCTTATGACATCTTGATGTAGGAGGAAGAACATGCAGCAGGAGATACAAGGAGGCAAGGTCATGGTCCCAACCTAACCATTTCAGAAGATAAAGATATCCAAAGGCTCAATAAAATTTAACTAAAGACCAATTCTATTCAACATTAGTGTTTCTTTCTCCTTGTGCAGACTTGATTAGATTGTCCACATGTGCATTTGCTTCTGGACTTCTCTAGTGCCTTCAATACCATCCAACCTCTGCTCCTTAGGGACAATCTGACAGAGATGGGAGTTGATTCATACCTGGTGGCATGGATCGTGGACTATCTTAAAGACAGACCTCAGTATGTGCGTCTCGGGAACTGCAGGTCTGACATTGTGGTCAGCAGCACAGGAGCGCCACAGGGGACTGGACTTTCTCCGGTCCTGTTCAGCCTAAATACATCGGACTTCCAATACAACTCGGAGTCCTGCCACGTGCAAAAGTTCGCTAACAACACTGCTATCATGGGCTGCATCAGGAGTGGGCAGGAGAAGGAGTATAAGAACCTAATCAAGGACTTTGTTAAATGGCGTGACTCAAACCACCTACACCTGAACACCAACAAAACCAAGGAGCTGGTGGTGGATTTTAGGAGGCCCAGACCCCTCATGGACCCCGTGATCATCAGAGGTGACTGTGTGCAGATGATGTAGACCTATAAATACCTAGGAGTGCAGCTGGACGATAAATTAGACTGGACTGCCAATACTGATGCTCTGTGAAAGAGAGGACAGAGCCGAATATACTTCCTTAGAAGGCTGGCGTCCTTCAACATCTGCAATAAGATGCTGCAGATGTTCTATCAGATGGTTGTGGCGAGCGCCCTCTTCTACGCGGTGGTGTGCTGGGGAGGCAGCATAAAGAAGAAGGACGCCTCACGCCTGGACAAACTGGTGAGGAAGGCAGGCTCTATTGTAGGCATGGAGCTGGACAGTTTGACATCTGTGGCAGAGCAACGGGCACTGAGCAGACTCCTGTCAATCATGGAGAATCCACTGCATCCACTGAACAGGATCATCTCCAGACAGAGGAGCAGCTTCAGAGACAGACTGCTGTTACCGTTCTGCTCCACTGACACACTGAGGAGATCGTTCCTCCACCACACTATGTGACTCTTCAGTTCCACCCGGGGGGGTAAACGTTAACATTATATAAAGTTATTGTCTGTTATACCTGCATTGTTATTACTCTTTAATTTAATATTGTTATTATCAGTATGCTGCTGCTGGAGTATGTGAATTAATAAAGTATCTATCTATCTATCTATCTATCTATCTATCTATCTAGAACCAGACCTTTACTGTCTTCGGTTACTCGTGGCCTGAAGAATGTTGGCCATTTTGCAAGAAATTTCCCAGCTGTCTCCTCTCCAAACAGCACGACAAAGTCTTGTTCAATCTGAAATTAGATAATAAACAAGTGTATCAACACAAAGTCCTCCTTCTTGTCAACTTCCTACACATTTTAGACCTGATCTTATACTTAAACAAGACCTTAGGAAACTTTGGAATAGATTTAGCAAAGAAAAGTGAATATAAAAAACGAACACCTACAAGGCCAACTGTGTCAAGAAACCTAGGGAAGGTATCTAGGATGTCTGTGGACTTATCAGCATCATGAACTAGAGTTTGTCAGTATTGAAAAGTGGCCTTCATCTTCTCCCTCACAACAATCTCATCTAATGAATGGTTTAGGATAGATATCACCTCACAACACTCATCAGCAGTGAGAAGTAACAGGCCTCCGTTCAACCTGTGGACCACCACTAGATTCTGGAGCTTGTTTGCCACTTTTTGAGTTTATGGTTGTGTTGCGTTGAACAGTTTTCAAACGCCAAGCAACATAGCCAGTTTCACTTGCTGGATCATAGAAATGTTCCTGCAAAAATAAATGACACATTGTATATATATATATATATATATATATATATATATATTATACTAGTCATTTAGCCCGTTACAATAACGGGCGCTAGAACAGTAGTGCATAAACATTAGTAGGAACAGTCCATATTAAATGGCAAGGGACTTTGACCTCATTCTTTTTGTTGGTCGTATTTTTCTTTCTTTCAGCCATTCTTTTGTTGATGTTCTTCCTGGGCTGCCGCCATGTATTGTGTGTCTTTAATTTTCTGTGATAGTAATACTGTCTTGTATGGCTCTATTCAATAAGGGCGCGTAGATAATTTAGTTCAAATGGCTCTGGAATATGTGAAGAGCAACAAAGGTGCAGATCTTTATTTACGCGCGCCTTTATTCGCTGCGCCCAATTGAGGTCGCCCTTTTGAGGCTCGCCTTTTTGTGCGCGCCCTTATTGAAGGATACCGTCTTGTACGTCCGCTGGCTTGTACGTCCGTAATATACCTTTAATTTTCTCTGGCGGTAATACAGGCGTGCGCGTCGGTAATATGCCTTTAATCTCCTCTGACAGTAATACTGGCTTGTATGTGGCTGTAATATGTGTCACTGTATTGTGTACCTTTAATTTCCTCTCGCAGTAATACTGGTTTGTATTTCCGTAAAACGCCTCTAACTTTCTCCGACAGTAATAGCGCGCATAGCCCAGTGCCCCGCGCATGCACACTTTATCAGAAGACACCCACACACGGACTATCAGCCAGAATATCAGCCAATCAAAACACTGATGTAAACGTTCCAACCAGCCAACCAACAGACAGACATGCTGAAATATATTATATATATATATATATATATATATATTATATATATGGTATACCTTCATAGATTATAGTCTCGGTACTCAAATGTGCCACTTGGTGCCACGGCCCACCTGCCAAGTTGTTTTGCCTGCCTAAGGTAAAGTCATCCCTGATGGAGGATCGCAGGAATCATCGGGTAGACGGGTCCTTTCATCGGATTGGCTGTCTCAGCTGTGGAACGGCCAAATGGGGGAGGCAGCTTGATGGCCGAGGTCTCCAGGACTCTGAACAAATCAGAATCATATTATGGGATATCATCTACTGTTAGGGCGGCACGGTGGCGCAGTGGTAGCGCTGCTGCCTTGCAGTTAGGAGACCTGGGTTCGCTTCCCGGGTCCTCCCTGCGTGGAGTTTACATGTTCTGCATGTCCCATGTCTGCGTGGTTTCCTCCCACAGTCCAAAGACATGCTGGTTAGGTGGATTGGCAATTCTAACTTGGCGCTTGGTGGGTGTGTGGGTGTGTTTGTGTGTGTCCTGTGGTGGGTTGGCACCCTGCCCAGGATTGGTTCCTGCCTTGTGCCCTGTGTTGGCTGGGATTGGCTCCAGCAGACCCCTGTGTTCGGATTCAGCGGGTTGGAAAATGGATGGATGGATCTACTGTTAAGTTCTGCTACTTACTTCTAAATTTTTTATTTTTATACAGTATTGAGAATTTGTTCTGTTCTGTATATTGTATTGTATTGACCTCCTTCTTTTTGACAGCCACTGCACGCCCAACCTCTTTTTAAGCTGCCTTTCTGGAGGTTTCTTCCATTTTTTCCCTACCATGTTTTTTTGGGAGTTTTTCTTGTCTTCTTAGAGAGTCAAGGCTGGGGGGCTGTCAAGACGCAGGGCCTGTTAAAGCCCATTGCGGCAGTTCTTGTGTGATTTTGGGCTATACAAAAATAAATTGTATTGTATTATAGTGCAAACCATAAATGACAGTTTAAAGGAGTTGCACCAATGATATTCTGACCCTAAGTGCTGTCACAAGTATGCTTCACTAACCAACTATGCTTCTAGTATACCAGGTTGTAAAACTTACATATCCATTTTTTGAGAAAGGATCCTCTAGACAGGGATGTTCTTAGGCATACGCGAACTACGCATCCGTGAAGGACCCTGGCCCGGCCCCGACTGACAATTTTTTTTTTTTTTTTTTTGTTGACGGGCTGTGGGCCTGGGGCCCCTGTTATGCCCCTGGCACTGCACCCGTCTGTGCCAGTCCCAGGAAATTCAGTTCAGTGCATCTCTTAGTCTTATTAACAATGGTAATTTATCATCAGGCGCTGCTATTTCTCTAAGATTATAAATAACAATGCTAGTAATCCCAGAGTCTTATTCTCTACGATTGATCGTCTGTTAAACCAGGTAACTCAAAGGAATGCCTCCTAAGTACTTCCAGTAAAACCTGTGAGGCTATCGCTGTATTTTTCAATCAAAAAATTAATGATATTAGAAATAACATAGTATATCTCCTCAACACTAAGGATCCTCCTAAACCCCAGTACCCCATAATAAACAAATTAAAGTCTTTCACTAGGATAGATTTACCTGATTTACATAAAATAATTTCTCAAATGAAACCCTCCACCTGTGCCCTTGACCCAATACCAACAAATTTTTTCAAAGAAGTATCGGGCGTGCTTAGTGATAATGTTCTTGACATAGTAAATTCGTCATTAGATACGGGGGTCTTCCCAGACTGTCTTAAGACTGCGGTAGTTAAACCCCTACTTAAGAAAAATAATCTAGACCCCTCTGCTCTTGAAAATTATAGACCCATCTCTAACCTGCCTTTCTTAAGTAAAATTCTAGAGAAGGCAGTCATTATGCAGTTAAATGAGCACCTTAATAAACCTGCTATTCTTGATAAATTTCAGTCAGGTTTTAGAACAAATCACAGCACAGAAACTGCACTCGTTAAAGTAGTCAATGACTTGCGGGTAAATGCAGACAGAGGCCATTTATCTGTTCTCATTCTCTTAGATCTGAGTGCCGCATTTGACACCATTGATCACAATATTCTTAAGAATCGCCTTAGTCAATGGGTGGGTCTCTCTGGCAGTGTCTTAAATTGGTTTGAATCCTACCTGGCAGGGAGAAAATTCTTTGTTAGTTGTGGTAATTATAACTCAAAGACGCATGATATTCTATATGGTGTTCCACAAGGCTCTATCCTGGGGCCACTGCTCTTCTCAATCTACATGCTTCCATTAGGTCAGATTATCTCAGGGCACAACGTGAGCTACCACAGCTATGCTGATGACACACAGCTGTATTTATCAATAGCACCTGATGACCCCAAATCTCTTGATTCGCTAACACAATGTCTAACTTGTATCTCAGAATGGATGAATAGTAACTTTCTCAAATTAAATAAAGAAAAAACCGAAATCTTAGTGATTGGCAATAATGGATACAATGAGGCTATTAGAAATAAACTGGATGCATTAGGATTAAAAGTCAAATCGGAGGTAAAAAGCTGAGGGGTAACCGTTGATTGTAATCTGAATTTTAAATCGCATATTAATCAGATCACTAGGACAGCATTTTTTCACCTAAGAAACATAGCAAAAGTTAGACCTCTTATATCATCGAAAGATGCAGAGAAATTAGTTCATGCGTTTGTTTTCAGTCGGCTAGATTACTGTAACGCACTCCTCTCAGGACTACCCAAAAAAGACATCAATCGTTTGCAACGAGTGCAGAGTGCAGCTGCTAGAATCCTTACCAGGAAAAGAAAATCCGAACACATTTCTCCAGTTTTGATGTCACTACACTGGTTACCTGTGTCATTCAGAATTGACTTTAAAATTCTGCTTATGGTTTATAAAGCTTTAAATAATCTCGCCCCGGCTTATATATCGGAATGTCTGACATCTTATATTCCAAATCGTAACCTCAGATCCTCAACTGAGTGTCTCCTTAGAATTCCAAGAGCAAAACTTAAAAGAAGTGGTGAGGCGGCCTTCTGCTGTTATGCACCTAAAATCTGGAATAGCCTGCCAGTAGGAATTCGCCAGGCTAATACAGTGGAGCACTTTAAAAAACTACTGAAAACACATTACTTTAACATGGCCTTCTCATGACTTCACTGTAATTTAATCCTGATACTCTGTATATCTAATTCATTATAATAACTATTCATTCAAAATCTGTACTAACCCCTACTCTCTCTTCTGTTTCCTTTTCCGGTGTCCTGTTGGTGGTGGCGTGCGCCACCATCATCTACCCAAAGCACCATGATGTTCCAACAATGATGGATGGATTAAACGCCAGAAGTCTGCATGACCATCAGCATCAAGTGACTCCGTGAGAACCCTAACTACAAAGAGGACTATTTCATTTATGTTAGGTAGAATGCCCAAAGGGGACTGGGTGGTCTCATGGCCTGGAACCCCTACAGATTTTATTTTTTTCTCCAGCCTTCTGGAGTTTTTTTTTGTTTTTTCTGTCCACCCTGGCCATCGGACCTTACTCCTTTTTATGTTAACTAAGGTTGTCTTATTTTAATTTCTTATTTTGTCTTTTATTTTTCTTCTCTCCATTATGTAAAGCACTTTGAGCTACTTTTTGTATGAAAATGTGCTATATAAATAAATGTTGTTGTTGTTGATCCAAATTGCAATCTTCACCTAAATCACTAATAATATTGTCACGCTGTCGTAACTTTGCCAAATGCACTGTAAGCAAACGTGAATTTTAGAGATTTGTCTCGGATTCATTCAGAGAGATCCCCATCAAATCATATAATATCCCTATATTACTGGCCTTTACCAGATCCAGAACAAAATCAATATGTCACCACTCTGTATGTGTACACACAAGCGTACCCGTAGGCCTACTGGTCATCTAAGGCCATTTCCGGACGTTTTATTAGAACACCTCCCTGAGCTCAAGGGGGGGGCTCTGCAACCACCAACCCCCCCAACCCCCCCTCCCCCCCCCACCATTCCGGGGCCTGCACATTTCTGAACCGTGTAGGACCCCCAAACTGCTAAGAACGGCCCTGCTCTAGATATGGAAACAAAGCCATAATTCCTTGAGCATATTTGATGCGCACAATCTGAGGGGGTACTTGTCTAAAAAAGAAGTAAATAAATAAATAAATGAAACACATGAAAGACATGAAAAGAGACAAGCACCATTTCTATTGTTCAGCTTTTGACACAGACCCATACACCTCAACCATGTCAGCAACAAGAATATTCACTAGCTGTCTGCTGGTGCTATCTGACAAGCTCTTAGTGTTCTCGTATTCATGAAAAATCTCGTCACCACCTGGTTTACAGTTCAGGGTAGCACAGAACATCAGAATAAGGTCGACTAATCAGCTATATGCTATGTTATTCAACTATATTTTAATTTCAAAACAATATTGTTGTAACATGGTTACCAAATTACCAATCATGGATTATACAAAAGTCAATATCAATTAATTAGAAGAGTTTGCACATCTGGAAAGATTTTCAACACCTCAATGACCTTTTACATGTTTTGCTGCTTCCTTATCATCATGTCTCATTTTCTTGCTTGGGAAATCTTGCACACTCTGACTAGGACTTTCAGTAAGGACCACAGTTGAAGTAGAGGAGAATGACAGCTCTGAGCAACAGAAATATGAAGAATCGGAGAAAATTAGGAAGCCAACAATAGGAACACATTTAAGGGCCATATCATTAAAGGCAGCATATTATCTTATGGAATTACAATTGAAAGATACTTTTCATTCAATTAAATGAAAAATTCAAGGAAATAAAAAAATTAATGAAAAATGCCAAAACAGTTTGATGCAGATGACTAGTTAACATCCTTCAAACAAGCCCTCAACAAAACCTCATCTCCTTTCTGCAGAAAATCACCAAAAATATCCTCATCAACTTCTGTCCCTGATGAATCCTTGTAAACTATTTCAGCATCAGGTGGCAAGACTGTAAAAAGAATGACACAGTAAAGATCGATGACAAAACTTAAATCTGTTAAAAGACGGCATATAGTCGGTGTCTCATTTTTGTAAATATAAAAAATATTGTTGATGCACTTGTCATCCAGAGCCACCTTAGCCACAATACCTTAAATACCTGGTGACACATCTGAAAGCTGCACTGCATTAGCTTATTGATTTCAATTGTCCCAATACTTTTTTTAAAAAGAGAAATATTGTTATTAATATCTACAGTTAGGTCCATAAATATTTGGACAGAGACCACTTTTTTCTAATTTTGGTTCTGTACATTACCACAATGAATTGTAAATGAAACAACTCAGACGCAGTTGAAGTGCAGACTTTCAGCTTTAATTCAGTGGGTAAACAAAACGATTGCATAAAAATGTGAGGCAACTAAAGCATTTGAACACAATCCCTTCATTTCAGGGGCTCCAAAGTAATTGGACAAATTAAATAACTGGAAATCAAATGTTCATTTCTAATACTTGGTTGAAAACCCTTTGCTGGCAATGACAGCCTGAAGTCTTGAACTCCTGGACATCACCAGATGTTGGGTTTCCTCCTTTTGAATGCTCTGTTAGGCCTTTACTTTCAGTTGCTGTTTGTTTGTGGGCCTTTCTGTCTGAAGTTTAGTCTTCAACAAGTGAAATGCCTGCTCAGTTGGGTTAAGATCAGGTGACTGACTTGGCCATTCAAGAATTTTCCACTTCTTTGCTTTAATAAACTCCTGGGTTGCTTTGGCTGTATGTTTTGGGTCATTGTCCATCTGTATCATGAATCAATGTGACTGCTGTATTTAGCTGGATTTGAGCAGACAGTATGTCTCTGAACACCTCAGAATTCATTCGGCTGCTTCTGTCCTGTGTCACATCATCAATAAACACGAGTGTCCCAGTGCCACTGGCAGCCATCACACTGCCTCCCTCCACCGTGTTTTACAGATGATGTGCTATGCTTTGGATAATGAGCTGTTCCACGCCTTCTCCATATTTTTTTTCTTGCCATCATTCTGGTAGAAGTTGATCTTGGTTTCATCTGTCCAAAGAATGTTTTTCCAGGACTGTGCTGGCTTTTTTATATGTTCTTTAGCAAAGTCCAATCTAGCCTTTCTATTCTTGAGGCTTATGAGTGGCTTGCACCTTGCAGTGCACCCTCTGGATTTACTTTCATGCAGTCTTCTCCTTATGGTAGACTTGAATGTCGATACGCCTACCCCCTGGAGAGTGTTGTTCACTTGGTTGGCTGTTGTGAAGGGGTTTCTCTTCACCATGGAAATGATTCTGCGATCATCCACCACTGTTGTCTTCCGTGGACATCCAGGTCTTTTTGCGTTGCTGAGTTCACCAGTGCTTGCTTTCTTTCTCAGGATGGACCAAACTGTAGATTTTTCCACTCGTAATATTGCAGTAATTTCTCTGATGGGTTTTTTATGTTTTTGCAGCTTAAGGATGGCTTCTTTCACCTGCATGGAGAACTCCTTTGACCGCATGTTGTCTGTTCACAGCAAAATCTTCCACATGCAAGCACCACACCTCAAATCAACTCCAGGCCTTTTATCTGCTTAACTGATAAGGACATAACGACGGACTTGATCACACCTGCCCATGAAATAGCCTTTGAGTCAATTGTCCAATTACTTTTGAGCCCCTGAAATAAAGGGATTGTGTTAAAAAAAAATGCTTTAGTTGCCTCACATTTTTATGCAATCGTTTTGTTCACCCCACTGAATTAAAGCTGAAAGTCTGCACTTCAACTGCATCGGAGTTGTTTCATTTAAAATTCATTGTGGTAATGTACAGAACCAAAATTAGAAAACAGTTGTCTCTGTCCAAATATTTATGGACCTAAATGTATAAGCTATTAGAATATTTAAACATCCCATGTTACAAAATGTCTAAAAGTTTTTGTACATTACATTTTTCTTCACATTTAATTTTACAATATCAAAGACCAAACAGGAGGATGAACTGCTGATAATCATAAGTCCTGTCAGTCTCAGTCACCTTCACATACTTCTGGCTTTCTTGGTATCACACTTTCAAAAGCACTTCTGCTGAAACCAATATTACTGTTTTGTTTATTGCAACATAATACATCACTAGGACTTAATCTTAGACAAAAATATAAAAAATAAAAAAATAAAAACCTTAACCACTGATTTGCTGCAGTACCACCAAACAAACGCAGCAATAACCAACACCACCAAGAGCAGAAGAATGAGTACTAGAACCTTCCAGTCAAAGTACATTCCAAAACACATAAATAAGATTTGCAAGCGTTTATATAAAAATTGATAATTGTGTTACATTATGAGGCAATCTTTCATATAAACAGAGAACACATCTGAGTTTCAAAACCATCCATCCATCCTCTTCTGCTTATCCGAGGTCGGGTCGCGGGGGCAGCAGCTTGAGCAGAGATGCCCAGACTTCCCTCTCCCCGGCCACTTCTTCTAGCTCTTCCGGGAGAATCCCAAGGCGTTCCCAGGCCTGCCAGGAGACATAGTCCCTCCAGCGTGTCCTGGGTCTTCCCCGGGGCCTCCTCCCGGTTAGACGTGCCCGGAACACCTCACCAGGGAGGCGTCCAGGAGGCATCCTGATCAGATACCCGAGCCACCTCATCTGACTCCTCTCGATGCGGAGGAGCAGCGGCTCTACTCTGAGCTCCTCCCGGATGACTGAGCTTCTCACCCTATCTTTAAGGGAGAGCCCAGACACCCTGCAGAGGAAACTCATTTCAGCCGCTTGTATTCGCAATCTCGTTCTTTCGGTCACTACCCATAGCTCATGACCATAGGTGAGGGTAGGAACATAGATCGACCGGTAAATTGAGAGCTTTGCCTTATGGCTCAGCTCCTTTTTCACCACGACAGACCGATGCAGAGCCCACATCACTGTGGACGCCGCACCGATCTGCCTGTCGATCTCACGCTCCATTCTTCCCTCACTCGTGAACAAGACCCCGAGATACTTGAACTCCTCCACATGGGGCAGGCTCTCGCTCCCAACCCTGAGAGGGCACTCCACCCTTTTCCGGCTGAGGACCATGGTCTCGGATTTGGAGGTGCTGATTCTCATCCCAGCCGCTTCACACTCGGCTGCGAACCGATCCAGAGAGAGCTGAAGATCACAGCCTGATGAAGCAAACAGGACAACATCATCTGCAAAAAGCAGTGACCCAATCCTGAGCCCACCAAACCGGACCCCCTCAACACCCTGGCTGCGCCTAGAAATTCTGTCCATAAAAGTTATGAACAGAATCGGTGACAAAGGGCAGCCCTGGCGGAGTCCAACTCTCACTGGAAACGGGTTCGACTTTCTGCCAGCAATGCGGACCAAGCTCTGGCACCGATCGTACAGGGACTGAACAGCTCTTATCAGGGGGGCCGGTACCCCATACTCTCGGAGTACCCCCCACAGGATTCCCCGAGGGACACGGTCGAACGCCTTTTCCATGTCCACAAAACACATGTAGACTGGTTGGGCAAACTCCCATGCACCCTCCAGGACCCTGCTAAGGGTGTAGAGCTGGTCCACTGTTCCGCGACCAGGACGAAAACCACACTGTTCCTCCTGAATCCGAGGCTTGACTATTCGACGGACCCTCCTCTCCAGAACCCCTGAATAGACTTTTCCAGGGAGGCTGAGGAGTGTGATCCCTCTGTAGTTGGAACACACCCTCCGGTCCCCCTTCTTAAAGAGGGGGACCACCACCCCGGTCTGCCAATCCAGAGGCACTGTCCCTGATGTCCATGCGATGTTGCAGAGGCGTGTCAACCAAGACAGTCCTACAACATCCAGAGCCTTCAGGAACTCCGGGCGTATCTCATCCACCCCCGGGGCCGTGCCACCAAGGAGTTTTTTGACCACCTCGGTGACCTCAGTCCCAGAGATGGGGGAGCCCACCTCCGAGTCCTCAGGCTCTGCTTCCTCATTGGAAGGCATGTTAATGGGATTGAGGAGGTCTTCGAAGTACTCCCCCCACCGACCCACAACGTCCCGAGTCGAGGTCAGCAGCGCACCATCACCACCATATACAGTGTTGACACTGCACTGCTTCCCCTTCCTGAGACGCCGGATGGTGGACCAGAATCTCCTCGAAGCCGTCCGAAAGTCGTTCTCCATGGCCTCCCCAAACTCCTCCCACGCCCGAGTTTTTGCCTCAGCAACCACCGAAGCCGCATTCCGCTTGGCCTGCCGGTACCTATCAGCTGCCTCCAGAGTCCCACAGGACAAAAGGGTCCTGTAGGACTCCTTCTTCAGCTTGACGGCATCCTTCACTGCCGGTGTCCACCAACGGGTTCGGGGATTGCCGCCACGACAGGCACCGACCACCTTAAGGCCACAGCTCCGGTCAGCTGCCTCAACAATAGAGGCACGGAACATGGCCCATTCGGACTCAATGTCCCCCACCTCCCTCGGGATGTGGTCGAAGTTCTGCCGGAGGTGGGAGTTGAAGCTACTTCTGACAGGGGGCTCTGCCAGACGTTCCCAGCAGACCCTCACAACACGTTTGGGCCTACCACGCCTGACCGGCATCCTCCCCCACCATCGAAGCCAACTCACCACCAGGTGGTGATCAGTTGACAGCTCCGCCCCTCTCTTCACCCGAGTGTCCAAGACATGTGGCTGCAAGTCCGACGACACGACCACAAAGTCGATCATCTAACTGAGGCCTAGGGTGTCCTGGTGCCAAATACACATATGAACACCCCTATGCCGAACATGGTGTTCGTTATGGACAATCCGTGACGGGCACAGAAGTCCAATAACAAAACACCACTCGGGTTCAGATCGGGGGGGCCATTCCTCCCAATCACGCCCTTCCAGGTCTCACTGTCATTGCCCACGTGAGCATTGAAGTCTCCCAGCAGAACGAGGGAGTCCCCAGAAGGTATGCCCTCTAGCAGCCCTTCCAGGGACTCCAAAAAGGGTGGGTACTCCGAACTGCTGTTCGGTGCATACACACAAACAACAGTTAGGACCCGTCCCCCCACCCGAAGGCGAAGGGAGGCTACCCTCTCGTCCACCGGGGTAAACCGCAATGTACAGGCTCCAAGTCGGGGGGCAATAAGTATACCCACACCCACTTGGCACCTCTCACCGGGGGCAACTCGAGTGGTAGAGAGTCCAGCCCCTCTCAAGGAGATTGGTTCCAGAGTCCAAGCTGTGCGTCGAGGTGAGTCCGACTATGTCTAGCCAGAACCTCTCAACCTCGCGCACTAGCTCAGGCTCCTTCACCTTCAGAGAGGTGACATTCCACGTCCCAAGAGCCAGCTTCTGTAGCCGAGGATCGGACCGCCAAGGTCCCCGCCTTCGGCCACCACCCAACTCACACTGCACCTGACCTCCTTGGCCCCTCTCATAGGTGGTGAGCCCATGGGAAATAACAGTTCGTATTAAAGAATTTTAATTTTTGTAGCTCTTGATTGTGGCAAAAAGAAAAAAGATGTTGCCAGTGAATTCAGAATTTCGCCATCGACGCTATCAACTTTCTTGAAAGAGAGCAAAAAAAGAAGAAAAATCTCGGGCTGTAAACGTATGTGAACTGCTGCATTTGAAGATGTTGAAAAAACTGTTTTTATGTGGTTCAGTGACGCTCGTTCAAGAAACATTCTTATTAATGCAGCACTCATTCAAGAAAATGTGAGGTTTGTAAACTCTCTTGGGACCTCCCCGAACTGGACAACACGGCAAAGTGCGATCTCCGCGTCTGTACATGGCAATAGCAGGCTCACAGATATGCTGCAACTCTCTGCCAAAGTATACAGAAAAGATCTCGATGGGTGATGGAAGGATAGGAGCATGGACATTGTAAATGCAGATAACAGGATTACTTGATCACTAACCTGGCCATGATCCTGCCTGCCTGCTGTGTCTGCGTATAGCAGAGTGGCAGATCATGCTACAATAACTAACTGTGCCGTTGCTGTTTCAAGATGAATAAAGCTGGTTTTGCTAAAGTACCGAGATTCAGGGCTCGTTTATACTTCACGCTCAGAACGCGTGGCAGCCATGATGCGGGTGTGTACGTGTTCATTTGATGCATCCTCTGAGCAGGTCCTCAGAAATTAATGCAACGCGTGCGTGAGTTGCAGTCCCAGCAAAAAGTTGGGGCTGGGGGGAGGGGGTGTATGCTAAAAGTCGGAACGTGACGTCAGAGTCTCTGCTTACTATCTACAGGTGACACTTTGAGGATCCTACAGGGTCGGAGTGCGCACTTCGATGTTTGATGAATGGTCCGATGTGGTGAAGCAAAATGCAGACATACAGATGTATTCATGGTGCTTTGATATTCAAGTGTCGCATATTCCCGATCATAATAACGACATGTTTTAAAATTCTCACATACCGTCTTCTGTGCCGTCTTTTTTTTTTTTGCAGCTTCACAACAGCAACTAGATAGATAGATAGATAGATAGATAGATAGATAGATAGATAGATTTTATTTTTTAAAACAACTTTATTAAATTCAGTATGAAATTCATTAAAAACATAAAATCTAAGCACGGGAAAAAAAACCATAATAAAATCCCATTTTGAACTTCTAAATGCCCCCAGTCCATCCCTTCTTTATTTCATAAATACCCACCCAAACCCTCGCCCCTTCATTCGTCCCTCCCATTCCCACAATTCCACTAATTTTTTGCAAAACTCTTTAGATTTCTGCTCATACATATTCTATTAATAATCAAATTATAATACAAAGTGCAGTTCATCATTGTCATAATTACACAATACATTATTTACACACCACTTTTCCTTAAACTGTGAAAGATTTCTAGTAGATTTATACAAATTCAGATCCACTTCTATTCTACTTTTACAAGTCATTTTAAATAATACTGTGGGGTCTGTGCTGCCTGCTCCCTTAACTTTATTTTTCTGGGTTTTCCATATTCCCAGTTTCGCCTGTCCTAAAATAAAGTTAACCAGGTTAATATTTGTATTTGTTTTTTTTGAGCTCTTTACCCCAAACACAAACACCATCCTATTATAACAGACCCCCAGACCCTCAATCAGCTGCTTTATCATTTTAAAAAAAGCCCCCAATCTTTCACAAAACATAAAACAGTGACATACAGTCTCCCTTAACCCACAGAAAGGGCAGGTATCTAAAACCCCTGGACAAATTACTGATAAAAAGGAGTTCACAGCAACTATACAATGCAATATCCTCCACTGTAAATCCCCTACCCTACTGGTCAATGGTGGTCTATATAGCGCTCTCCAGGCTGGCAGTGTTCCTTCAGGAATGACAATCTTCGTCCTCCAGGGTGTGTCGGCCTTCAGTGCTTTCAGGTGATTCTGATTCTTTACTTTCACGCAGATCCTGTAGAGCTGTTTTCCTTTGATGGTGTGCAAGGGCAAGTCTCTCAGATCTTTTGTCGAAAGTAATCTCTTGGTGTCATTATTGTCCCAATCTCCTACTGGAGACACCACAAGTGTAGTGAATGTCTGATCTTCGGGTGGTTTCAGCTTGTCTTTAAAGGTGGTCTGCAGGAGTGTCCTTACTTCACTTCCTAGAGATGCTTTAACTTGTGTTAGGAAATTCCCCACAAGCCGCACTGAGTGCACTTCTGTTTCTGCTGCTACCGTTTCTGGACTTTTCCAATTAAAATCATCCCAGTTGATTAAATGTTTTAATTGTGTAATGTTATTTCTACAGAGACTATGAATAAAGCTTGCAGACTGTCCTATTGTGGTGCAGATATTTGGATTAAATACAATGGGCTCTTCTAGAATCCAAAACAATGAGAGGTCATCAGAGTCTTTTTGAATTGATAAAAATTGCCAAGCTTTAAAGACTCCTGCAAAAGTCTGGTACTTGTAAGGTCTCAGGTTTCTCAAGACGACACCATATTAAGTTTTTGCCCAATCCCATTAGTCCCATATGGTTAAAAAAGAGCAGTGCTAGATTCATCCAGGGCTTGGGCGTTGTGGAGTATAACAGTTTTTGCACGGTCTGAAGGCGGAAGGCAATAATTCTGCTTTCAATGTCCATAATCCCATGCCCACCTTCATCAAGTGGCAAGTATAATACGCCTCTCCTTAACCAGTGAAGACCATCCCAAAAAAAGTTAACAACAGTCTTTTGAATCTCTTGAATAATCTGTGGTGGAGGCTCCAGACAGACGCACCGGTGCCACAGACTCGAAATCACCAGATTGTTAACTATTGACATCCGACCTCTGTACGACATTTGGGATAGTATCCATTTCCATCTGGCCAACCGAGCTACCACTTTCTCCAAGAGTCCATCCCAGTTCTTCTGGACATAGTGATCATCTCCTAGATGTACTCCCAGGTAGAGAATCCCTCCTGTGCTCCATTGCATCTCTCCTTGTAAACTCGGTGTCTTATCTCCAGCCCAGTCTCCAACTAACAAAGCACTGCTTTTACTCCAGTTTACTTTAGCATTGGAAATCAGTTCATATTTCCTTTGACAGTCAGTTAGATTATCAAAGTCTTCTTGGTTTGTGATAAAAACAACAATGTCGTCTGCGTAGGCCGTGACCTTTACAGGATTCCCAGTACAGTGAGGAATGGAGAGACCAGTCAGCACTTTTCTCAGGTTCACTAAGAATGGCTCTAAGGCGAGGGCGTACAGCATCCCTGATAACGAACAGCCTTGTCGGACTCCTCTTTGGACGCTGAAAGGCGCACATAAACCACCATTGACCTTAACTATACCAGAAATGTCACAATACAACAGCCGAATGTACTTTATAAATTGTTCCCCAAATCCAAAGGCCTTGAGAGTGTTCCATAGATATGAGTGTCTGACTCTATCAAAGGCTTTTTCTTGGTTAATTGAAATAAATCCTGTTCTAAAATTGAACAGCTTTGCTACAGCAATAATATCTCTGACTAAAAAAATGTTATTAAAAATGAATCTATCAGGGATGCAGTAGCTCTGGTCAGGATGCACCAGTTTCACTAACACTGTGCGCATTCTGTTAGCCAAGGCTTTAGACAGGATTTTATAATCTGCACAAAGTAAAGACACAGGCCTCCAGTTCTTAATATGGCACAAGTCACCTTTTTTAGGCAGAAGTGTGATCACTGCCCTTCTACAGTTGTGAGGTAGCACACCTGATTTAACACTGTGTTCGAACACTTCTAACAAATCCTGGCCAATGACATCCCAAAATTCTTTATAAAATTCAATTGGAATGCCATCAATCCCAGGGACTTTTCCATTATGAAGTTCATTCACTGCTACTGAGATTTCTGCCATAGTGAGCTCTTTGTTCAGCTCGGTGGCATCTGTTTCAGAAAGCTGTGGTAAGTCCTCTAAAAAGGACTGAAAGTCTTCGTCACTACCACATCCCTCAGCAGAAAACAGATTTTTATAAAACTCACGGACCTCAGTTCTTATCTCACCCAAGTCCTGTGTCTTTACACCATTAGCTTTACTCATACAGAGTAGAATTTTACTTTGAGAATTCTTTTTTTCCAAACTAAAAAAATATTGTGTTGGTGCATCCATTTGAGTTAACTGCTGGAAGCGAGCCCTCACTAGAGCCCCCTGAGCTTTTGTATCTAGTAAATGTGAGAGCCCCCTCTTTGTTGCTTTGAGACTCTCCGTAAGTGTTTCATCTGAGCCATTCCCTAATAGCTGTTCAATCTGAGATATTCTGCCTTCCAGCTCTGTCATTTCTGACTGTAACAACCGTGTGACATTTCTGGTATATTGCTGACACAAGGATCGAATGTGGTTCTTCCCCAATTCCCACCACTGCTGTAAGCTGGTGAACTCCTTCCTTGAATCCCTCCAACCTCTCCAAAAATAATTAAAAATATCCTGTAGTAGGAGTACATTAAAATGCCAATATGCGCTGCGGGGCCTGTAGGTGCTTGATAGAACTGTACAGACCACTAGGCTGTGATCTGAGAAACCAGTGGGGACAATGGAGCATTCCTTAAATAGACCCAAAAAGTGCTTAAGGGTGTAAAATCTGTCGAGCCTTGCCATTGAAAAGATCTCACTAGTTCTCTGTCCCCATGTGTACTGCCTGCTGCTGTCTCCATGTTCACTCCTCCACACATCCACCAGCCCCGTCTCCCCCACTATCCTCCCCAATTCCCGTGCAGATAGGGGGTGTGGCTCCAAGCTGTTATTTCTGTCCCTCTGAGGGTCAAGGGTACAATTAAAATCCCCACCCAATATCACCACTTCCTCAGGGTCACACTGACTTAAAACATCTGCCAATACTAAAATACTAAATACTAAAATCAAGTTTTTCATTCCCATTATTTGGAGCATATACATTAAGAAAAGTGAAACAACAGCCATTTACTTTCGTTTTTACTTTCAGTAGCCTCCCTTTCACTACCTCATGCACATTATGATCCTCTGTTCGAAAACCGCTGCCAAACAAGACCGCCACCCCCGCACTGACATTTGTCCCATTACTAAAGAAGCAGTCCCCCTCCCAGTCCCTGCTCCACTCCCACTGGTTTGTCTCATCTATGTGGGTTTCCTGTAAAAAGGTGACTGTCAGATTTTTCTGATTTAGAAACTCAAAGAGCGTCAGTCTCTTACTTGGATTCCTCCCACCATTAATATTTAAACTTCCCAATTTCAAGTTCGCCATACTGATTAAATGTAAACAGCAACTTAGCACCAAACCAAGTGACCACCACAGATACAACGGCGGAAAATTCCTAAAAATGTTATCCATTACAGTTTTCATTTTTTAGCCTGTTTCCTCAACCTATTTGTGATATTCTTTAATCTCACGAGCTCTTTGATGTTAAACGTCGTGGCCATGGTCTTGTCTTTTCTCAAACTACTCACTGATGATATAAAAAGATTCACATCGGGAAAAAAATCCGCCACATTCACCCTTCTCTTGCCCTCCGTCGCCTGTAAAAACTGTTTAACACTCTGGGCTCTGTAACCGCCCCTGCCACTTAAATGCTGGGAGTCAGAGATGGTTGAACAGTCTGACATTTCTCCATCACCCTCCTCCCCGGCGCTCACCACAGCAGGACCGTCATCTACCGTCTCTGCGAGAACTGCAAAAGCCCCCTTAGCATTAAACAGAGGATCAGCAGCATCTCCGCCCTCTACGCTCGATCCCCAACTCGTGTTCATCCGCTTTTTAGTTGTACCACCGTCTTCTATTCCATGCCTTTTCCGCCCTGGGCGTCTAAACTCGCTGTCTTTCTCAATATCAATATTTCCATCCTCCTCTTCCACATCCACATCTCCCCATGATCTGCCCGGTACTGTTACGGAAATCTCCGTATTCAAACCACTTTCATTCTCATCTGGATTACCTTTCAGGATGTCTTCCTCATCCCCCTGAGGCATTGCCTCCCTCTCGTCTACAATCTCTCGGCTCCCAGCTACTACAGGACGGCTTTGAACTTCACCTTCCAACCTTTCCTGAACTTCATGTTCATTGCCTCGTTTTTCTTTCTCTTTTTCGGGACAATGTTTAATCAGATGGAGTTCACTCCCGCACCGTAAACATTTCATTTCATCAGAAGACACAAAGATCACATAATCAAATCCATCAACTTTAAACTTCATTGCAATATTGAGATTCTCGTTAATTCTGTTCAAAATCATGTAAACCTGCCTTTGAAAGGACAGAACATGTTTTAATGCTGGGGATTTACACCCCAATGGAATAAAAGGAATTTTAGAAACAAGTCTGCCATGGCGCTCCAGCTCTTTTTCAATGGTTTCATTCTTTATAAACGGCGGCACATTTGAAATAATTACTTTGCGTGCTGGGGTGCCCAGCGGAATTACCTGAACAAAAGATCCATCAACAACTACACCTCTTTCCACCACTATTGAGACCAGATCTACTGAACGTAAGAATAAAACAATCGAGCCGCTCATTCTGGAAGCCGATTTAATATTTTCACACCCGACCACCTGACCGACTGCTAAAACTGCCGTCTCCAACGGGACAAACTCCTCTAACAGAAGTTTTATTCCGTGGCGGCGGCTCAGGGTTTCTAAATTCGCAGCCATACCGGCTGCAGTGGCCAAAACGCCACTCAGTACAAACAACGCTCAAAACCTTTCAATAACAGTTCAAAAGCATGACAGAAATGAAAAAAAGAATGAAAAAAGTATGAAAAAAAGAGATAAAGTTTAGGGAAAAAAACACTCACCGCACTCAACGTCCACCACAGCCACTCACACCAGAGCAAACACCCAGCATGCACAGCGAAAACAGGAAGGAAGTGGATAGACAGACAGACAGACAGACAGATAGATAGATAGATAGATAGATAGATAGATAGATAGATAGATAGATAGATAGATAGATAGATAGATAGATAGATAGATAGAGTGAAAGGCACTATATAATAGATAGATAGATAGATAGATAGATAGATAGATAGATAGATAGATAGATAGATAGATAGATAGATAGATAGATAGATAGATAGATAGGCACTATATAATAGATAGATAGATAGATAGATAGATAGATAGATAGATAGATAGATAGATAGATAGATAGATAGATAGATAGATAGATAGATAGATAGAAAGGCACTATATAATAGATAGATAGATAGATAGATAGATAGATAGATAGATAGATAGATAGATAGATAGATAGATAGATAGATAGATAGATAGATAGAAAGGCACTATATAATAGATAGATAGATAGATAGATAGATAGATAGATAGATAGATAGATAGATAGATAGATAGATAGATAGAAAGGCACTATATAATAGATAGATAGATAGATAGATAGATAGATAGATAGATAGATAGATAGATAGATAGATAGATAGATAGAAAGGCACTATATAATAGATAGATAGATAGATAGATAGATAGATAGATAGATAGATAGATAGATAGATAGATAGATAGATAGATAGATAGAGTGAAAGGCACTATATAATAGATAGATAGATAGATAGAAAGGCACTATATAATAGATAGATAGATAGATAGATAGATAGATAGATAGATAGATAGATAGATAGATAGATAGATAGAAAGGCACTATATAGTAGATAGATAGATAGATAGATAGATAGATAGATAGATAGATAGATAGAGAGAAAGGCACTATATAATAGATAGATAGATAGATAGATAGATAGATAGATAGATAGATAGATAGATAGATAGATAGATAGAAAGGCACTATATAATAGATAGATAGATAGATAGATAGATAGATAGATAGATAGATAGATAGATAGATAGATAGATAGATAGAGAGAAAGGCACTATATAATAGATAGATAGATAGATAGATAGATAGATAGATAGATAGATAGATAGATAGATAGATAGATAGAGTGAAAGGCACTATATAATAGATAGATAGATAGATAGATAGATAGATAGATAGATAGATAGAAAGGCACTATATAATAGATAGATAGATAGATAGATAGATAGATAGATAGATAGATAGATAGAGTGAAAGGCACTATATAATAGATAGATAGATAGATAGATAGATAGATAGATAGATAGATAGATAGATAGATAGATAGATAGATAGATAGATAGATAGAAAGGCACTATATAATAGATAGATAGATAGATAGATAGATAGATAGATAGATAGATAGATAGATAGATAGATAGATAGATAGATAGATAGATAGATAGAGAGAAAGGCACTATATAATAGATAGAATTCCTCCTGACCTGACAGCAGCCACAAGCAGCAATAGATCACCACACAGAACACATTAAATGTCTGATTTTCCAACTCTCTGCAAATTTTTAATCTTTAGATTTATACTTGATATCACTTTCATGATTAAATGCATTAAAGTGTGTATGTTACATTTTACAGATAAATCGGTAATTTCGTTTAAATAATGAATACTGTTAATAATGACACACATGGGGGTGACACAGTGGCGGAGCGTTAGCGCTGATGTTTCACAGGGAGTCCCTTTGCTGGAATTCCCTGCTTGGATTCCACACTGTGCTCCAGTTTCCTTCCAAACATATGAAGATTTTGGGGATTTGATGACACTAAAATGATGCCAGTGTGTGTGTGTGTGTGTGTGTGTTTGTATTCGCCTGGCGATGAGCTGATGCCTCGTCCAGGGATTGTTTCTGCCTCGTGCCCAATACTTCCTGGAATGGACACATTCCTGGATTGATGGCTTTAATCATTAAACTTTCTTTTCAGAGATATTGCGGTAAGGTGTCATCGGAGTTTCATGGCTGTTCCAGGCAATTCACAACACAGCGATGCCGAACCTGTTCTCCCTGTGATGATATCTCGCACTGCCACCTGGTGGATTCCTCCAGATTTACGTAAAGTCCGCATGCAGGTATAAACAGTACAACACTTGTGTAGCAGGAGCGTCTGCTGCAGCGTTGCGTCGCATGAAGTATAAACCCGGCCTAAGCCTTGTGTTTTGGGGTGTAAGACAGGGACTTATAGCGTGACCCCGATCTTTTAGGATTTGCTTCTGTGGCACTTCACTGCACCACTGTGAGCCTCCTATTGCACTGTAAAAAGCAATTCAAGGGACCTCTAACCATCACTTAATGAAATGCATGCTATTAGGGTAAAAATTCAAGTTCAATGATTTTATTAAATATTTTAATTTGAAAACATTATTCAATGTGTTGACATGAAAGAATTATATTAGTACATACTTTAGCTTAGACTTGCAAGTAATCTAAAGTCAAATTCCTTTTATCATTTATCGAAAAACAAAATTGAAGTTGGTCTAACCTAATCTAACGCTATGGCTACTTAATTTCTCTGCTCTGTGAGTGTGAAACTCCTGCCACTTAACATGCTGTGACAAGATGGTAACGCCATACTGCAAGTGAAACAAACAACTACGGTGAGTGCTAGAGCAGATATTTAGTGACAGAGGAGCAATTTCAAGCTAATAATTATTTACTTTGCCCTAATATAGTAAATATCATTTACTTAATTTGCCTAACAAGTTGAAAAGCTCTAGTGAAATTTAGTGCCGTCCATCTTACCATATTTTCTCAACATTACTTTTTTGTTCCAGCCGCTAATGATTTCTCACGTGCGTTTGTATGTCGGTTAAGGATTTTAGATGCATATTGAGAAGATACTTCATTAATTGTAATGATCTTTCTTTGACTTTAATTATTTTCCAGTTGTAAGGTTTAGAGTACACTCCGAAGCTGTAATGTAAAATGTTTTTGCGTCTTGCAATAGAAGTCAGGTTTGACATATTTGGCAATTGAATATTACATTGAGGCCTATATTTTTGCTGCTCTAGTTTGGCAATTTGTTAGACAAAGTTTTTAAAAGATGATGAAAAATGTAAGTAAAAAAAGTAAATTTTGCAACACATTCATTCTTTAAGTGGCTGTAGTTTTAATAATTTAATAAGTAATTAACTGCAGTGGGCTGGCACCCTGCCCAGGGTTTGTTTCCTGCCTTGCGCCCTGTGTTGGTTGGGATTGGCTCCAGCAAACCCCTGTGACCCTGTAGTTAGGATATAGCGGGTGGGATAATGGATGGATGGATAAGTAATTAAACTTGATAAAGCTTAAAATAATAGGCAGAAAACACTAATTACACCAACTTCATTTTTTACATCATCACAACTTTAAAATATATTAATAATTAAGTATTTAGAACTTAAAAGTGTCTTTACTGCGGTGGGTTGGCACCCTACCTGGGATTGGTTCCTGCCTTGTGCCCTGTGTTATCTGGGATTGGCTCTAGCTGACCACCCGTGACCCTGCGTTCAGATTCAGCAGGTTGGAAAATGGATGGATGGATGGATGGATGGAAGTGTCTTTAAAAACTGCAACATAAATTAGTTGGGACAACTTAATTTTTATGTGCAGTGAATTTAAAAAGTTGTGTGTATCCTATATTTTTTAAGTAGATGGTACTTAAAAGTAATTTAAGATCTGAAGGAAAAACCTTTTCCAGTTACTCAATGTTGTGGGTTGGTTTTACGTAATTTTAACCAGAAGTTGTAGTAACTCAAAAAGCTTGATTTTTTTTTTTTTTGTTGGCCCAAAACAATTGTTTTTAGAGAGTGTCCTGCCCCGGTAACGGACAAACGATCTTACACAGATTCTGCAATTGCGCTTCAGCGTAATGGGTGGGCTTGGGTCTCAAAAGAGTTCAGAAACCTGACAATATGAAAATGAGGAAGAGGATGATTCGGCTCCTGATTGATAAGTGAGCTGCACACAACAGGCTTCCACATTCAGATAATGTTCGCGCTGAATTCCTCCCACCCAATTGCACGGCGGCGCTTCAGCCATTGGGTTTGGGCGTCATTCGCACCCTAAAAGTGTATCATCACAAGGAAATGATGAGAAAAATTCTCGTCAGCATAACTTGTAGACAGGAGGAGATTAAAATTAACGTGAAAGAAGCTGTTGAAATGATTGCAAACACCTGGACACAAGTTAAAGAAAGCACAGTAGCAACAAATACTGAATCTCATTACAATGTTTTTGAGGTCCCTGGGAGTTCGTTGTAACGGTAGATAATGACGGGGAGAAGCGATGGCCTCGGCAAACTGAGCAAAATGTAATCGAGCTTTTCCTAGTCCTCTGGAGCACACAAGTGCTCAGTACCACAACCGCCTGCAGTTACCTAGGATTTCATTGCAAAGTCAATTTTACATTTCTTGCCCCCAAATTCGTTTCTTTTTCTTTCCAAATGTTTTTTTGGAACTAATCATAGCGCAAACGAGTCGTTGTTCTTTTTTTGTTGAAGGTACATTTCATACTCTCATAAAATGGCGGAGACAGAGGCGACACAGCAAGACTTCACTTACGTTTTCTGAGGCGCCTCACTCGCTATTTATAAACAGAAATACTGTAGTAGCACATCAGCCATTCCCTCGTGTGCTACGAACACAAACTGTTAAGAACATTTTATGGCTGATGAAAACACACGTATCTAGTGGTTAGATAACTAATATGTGTTTTGCTTTCAATCCACCAAACTGTATGACGATAAAAAAGGAAAATAGTATTCATTTTCCATCCATCCATTATCCAACCCGCTGAATCCGAACACAGGGTCACGGGGGTCTGCTGGAGCCAATCCCAGCCAACACAGGGCACAAGGCAGGAACCAATCCCGGGCCGCAGGACTAGTATTCATTTTAAACATGTAAAATCAATGTTATCTAAAATGCTGTTGCATTGCTACAGCTCTTATCAAAGCTACTTCATTAAAATAATTCGTTCAACTAACAAACAATAGCTTGCTAAATAAGTGTACTGTTTGAATTGACAGAACAGAATAAGTAAAGAGAATTTAAACGGCAATCACTAAAAAGGAGTAGCTGCACCAGCCATGGCAGTCCAGCAAAACAGGTAAGCGATTTCTCATCGATTTGTTAAGTAGTCTGATGGTGGGAAGAAATGAATCGGGGGTCTTAAAAAGGTTTGGGATTTGAATCCAACGACAACAAACTTCTCTCCGCTCCACGTCACTCGGCTTCTCGCCAGCACATTCACTGTCCTCTGTCGCCACCCAGTGGCGAGCGTACTGAACACCACCCTGACAAACACAAACGAGCGGCTGGATGAGCACAACTGGACCCAAACTTTCAATAAAAGCCTCTGACTTCGCCAGCAGCGTCTGAGCCTTGTGGATGTATTGCGGGGTAAATCAGTAAATAAGAAGACGCCCAAACTTTAGCACAGCAGAATAAACGGTTTAATATTAAAAAGAATTTATAAGAAGATAAAGGCTGAGCGCTTCTCCATTCTGCATTCCTAACTCGTACACACAATCCCAGTTACTGACACAGGTAGAGTTTCCTCTGCCCCTCACCAATCATATTGCCCAAAGCAGAGAACTGCTGTCAGTTGTCATCGATCGTAACCACTGGGACTTTCATTCCAGTATCGTCTTCCTTGCTGCTATAAATGATACCCGTTATCTTTACATGCGCACTCAATAGTAAATTATATGCAACGCCAATAAGGATACAAAAACAAAATGGGAACATTTGCGACAAGGAAACTTAATTTCTTAATTGACACCTCATACATTTTGCCGCCATCATCAGTAATGCCCCTTAACCAACACCCCCCAAGGGTCCTGCGGAAGATGGAGCCGATCAAGTGTATGGCCGTAATAATCTCTGGAAGGGGCTCCTGTCCATCACAGGTGGAACACACATTGGGGTCAATTAACATCTCCAATTCACACACAGGCACGGGGAGAACATACAAACTCTGCGCACGGAGGACCCCGAAAGTAACCCCTGGTCTCCTTGTCGCAAGGCAGTAGTGCTGTCACTGCGCCACCCAGCACTTATTCTGACTTGATAATTGGCCTTCACATATCGGCCCCTGTTAGTTTAAAATGGATCTCACATCGTGCGGGAATACGACGATGAAACGCGGGCGGGACTCGTGGCAGTTGACCGTTGTGAAGGTGCGACTCCCGGGAGGTCAGTCTGAACTGTCCGTGCTGACAATCCGATGTCAAAATAAAAAAAATATCACGGATGAACCCCGCCCACCGCCAGGCACGCGAGCGCCCGGTTTTCTGATTTTCATAACCACGCCTCCCTGAAGAGCGCGCTCTGGATTTCAGTCGCTCAGGTCGCGCCGTTCACTGCAGTCCGTCAGGTTAATTGTCGACAGACGGAATGGCTTTGCTGAACAGTTTTTTTTTCGGTGGGGGGATCGAAGAGAAAAGTTTCGTTTTCCCAAAAGTGGCGCCGAGTTTTCAGTTTCGTTTCAGGACCCGAGAGCACAAATTGGCATTCCTCGAGGCTGCGTCTGAAGGCTCAGGGCGTCATTTTGAAAGGGGTGACAGAAGAGGAGGTGTTGAGGTGCTGAGAGAGCGTCTTAGAGGACTGACATACAAAGAAAAAGAGAAAAGCAAGAGTAACGAAAGAAGGAGATCGGGTGAAAAAATAAAAAGGTAATTCATAAAAAAAATCAAAGGGGTCTGGTAGGGGGCATTCGGACAGAGTGTGAAAGTGCGGAGCTGTAAATCAGAGACCCCGAACACCGCTGGAGCCGCGATGGAGAGCGACTGTGCTTAGCGGATGAGTGGACTGATTTTAGACGGGACTCGCAGTAGAGGTCTGCAACCAAATTTAGACAAAGAGTCGGGTACAGGAGCATTAATGGTGAACATCGGGGTCGGGCCGGGTTCTGTTTAGATAGATAGATAGATAGATAGATAGATAGATAGATAGATAGATAGATAGATAGATAGATAGATAGATAGATAGATAGATAGAAATCTATCTATCTATCTATCTATCTATCTATCTATCTATCTATCTATCTATCTGATAGATAGATAGATTTCTATCTATCTATCTATCTATCTATCTATCTATCTATCTATCTATCTATCTATCTATCTATCTATCTATCTATCTGATAGATAGATAGATAGATAGATAGATAGATAGATAGATAGATAGATAGAAAGGCGCTATATAATGATAGATAGAAATCTATCTATCTATCTATCTATCTATCTATCTATCTATCTATCTATCTATCTATCTATCTATCTATCTATCATTATATAGCGCCTATCTATCTATCTATCTATCTATCTATCTATCTATCTATCTATCTATCTATCTATCTATCATTATATAGCGCCTATCTATCTATCTATCTATCTATCTATCTATCTATCTATCTATCTATCTATCTATCTATCTATCTATCTATCTATCTATATATATATGTGTGTGTGTTTCCCCAAAAATATCGGGTCCAAAATTTATGCTCCAAAAGATGCACTAACGCTTATTTTCAGGGGATATCTTATATTTATTCATGTAATATGCATTTATCCAAATACAGTAATGTCATCTTCTTCTGTAATATCGTCATAACTCTCCACATTCAAACCCTGAATTCCATCCTGAATGTCTTGCTGCTCCAGCCACTTTGCGGATCCTCCAGGATCGACGTGACTGCTTCAATATTTGATGAATGGTTCCATGTGGTGAAGCAAAATGCCGACATACAAAAGCATTCGTGGTGCTTTTATAATGAAGCGTCGCATGTTCCCCATCGTAGTGACATGATCGATTTTAAAAGTCTCACATCTTCTGTGCCGTCTTTTTTTTTTTTTTGGCACCTTCACAATACTATCAGAATGTACAGGAAGCTACAGGGAAGAAGAAAATAAGGACATAATGAACATGTCTGTTTTGTGATTAAAGTGGAAAGTTCGGCTTTAGTCTTGGAATGTCCACTTTAACCTCGTAATTACTTGATCATTAAACGTCGTAAACGTCATCTTCAAACTGCTCCCGTTGTTAATCGCTATGAACTTCTGGGGTTTCCTCCTGACCTGACAGCAGTGATCACCATACACAACATGTCACATTTCTGATACTCCACTCTCTGCACTTTAAGCATCCTTAGATTTACACTTGATGTCACTTTCATGATGACGTGCATTAAATAAAGATATATATACAGTGCATCCAGAAAGTATTCCCAGCGCATCACTTTTTCCACATTTTGTTAGATAGATAGATAGATAGATGTTACAGCCTTATTCCAAAATGGATTAAATTCATTTTTTTCCACAGAATTTTGCACACAACACCCCATAATGACAACATGAAGAAAGTTTACTTGAGGTTTTTGCAAATTTATTAAAAATAAAAAACAGAGAAATCCCATGTCCATAAGTATTCACAGCCTTTGCTCAATACTTTGTTGATGCCCCTTTGGCAGCAATTCCAGCCTCAAGTCTTTTTGAATATGATGCCACAAGCTTGGCACACCTATCCTTGGCCAGTTTCGCCCATTCCTCTTTGCAGCACCTCTCAAGCTCCATCAGGTTGGATGGGAAGCGCCGGTGCACAGCCATTTTAAGATCTCTCCAGAGATGTTCAATCAGATTCAAGTCTGGGCTCTGGCTGGGCCACTCAAGGACATGCACAGAGTTGTCCTGAAGCCACTCCTTTGATATCTTGGCTGTGTGCTTAGGGTCGTTGTCCTGCTGAAAGATGAACCGTCGCCCCAGTCTGAGGTCAAGAGCGCTCTGGAGCAGGTTTTCATCCAGGATGTCTCTGTACATTGCTGCGGTCATCCTTCCCTTTATCCTGACTAGTCTCCCAGTTCCCCACAGGATGATGCTACCACCACCATGCTTCACTGTAGGGATGGTATTGGCCTGGTGATGAGTGAAATTGTCGATCGGTTACACGTCAAATTGGTTAAATGCGTATCAATAGACTTTGCTGAAACAGTTGGTAGTGATGATGAGGAAGATGAAAACTTCAACTTATAATATCATGAAGAATATCTACAACTGTTAACACCGTCTGGTCTCCCACCGGCCAAATTACTGTAGAAAGAAGGATGTATCCAAGAAAGGTAATGTAGTCCATCTTCACTAATGACATGAGACACCACAGGAGATCTTGATATGCCATTCATATTAAAATGTTTACATTTTCCCGTTAGAATAACTTTAGCAAAGACAATTAACAAATCACAGGGACAAACTTTTGAAAATGTTGGTTTATTTAATAGAGAGAAAGAAACAAAATTCACTCACGGGCAGTTATAAGTTACGATGTCACGATGAAAGTCCAGACACAGAATCACAATTCAATGCGATATTGACGAAAATCTAATTTAAAAAATTGTTTTTACTGAAGTTTTACAGTAAAAGTGTATGTTTAAAATGTATTTGTGTGTTCATTTCACAGCCAAACAGAACGAAAACATATAATGCAACATGAAACATAACTTACTTTCAATTTATTACATTTTATTATTTTTAGCTATTGTTAATTACTGGCTGTAATGTAAAACAGTTTAGTTGTATTATGCATATGTGACAATTGCCTTGAAAATAACAATCTATTTAAATTCCCATCCCATACATGAGCGGCAGAACCACAAAGAGGCTAGCGGGTAGCGCAGGCACAGGGGTTGGTGAGCGAAGGGAGCAGGGAGCTAGTAAATTTTTTAAAAATCTTGCCTCTCATTCAGAAGTGCGGACCCGCTGCGCCACACAAGCAGGAGCCAACAGCAACCATCATACTCAGTCGGGGTGCCACCTGGTGGCCTTTTATCAGGTTGTATGATTTGAGCAGCACTCATCGTACTCTTCTTATATGTTGAGCACATTATCTATAAAAGTGTTTCTCAACCTTTTTCATGTCACAATCCGCTTTTTTGCCATCCAAGTGCCAGCGTGACCTATCAAGTGGGGGAAAATCGATCACAATCAGTAGAGCTTGGTAAACAGAGAGCGATCGTCACAAGGGGTTTCTGGTCCCCCCTTTGGTCCTCAGAGCGGGAGAGGAGTCACATAAACAACAGCAACACTAAACCCACCAGTGGCGGCAGCCCACCACCCAGTGGTCGAGAAACGCGGATCTCTAATACAAGACAAGTAAATGTGTGACTTTCTCTGCTGCCCGTTTTAGTGCTCTGTCTGGTGGCCTGAGGTCATTGACATCAAACAAATGAGGGTTACAGTTAGGATTCGGGGGGGGGGGGGGGGGGTTGTTCAGGTCTACATAATAAAGAGCATAAAGGTACAGTGGCCCTGAAGTGCAATGTGCAAAAACAAATCGGAAACTGTCACAAGAATGACAATAAGACATCATAAAGGCTTGGGGCAGCCACCCTATATAATGTGCCTTGGCTGCAAAAAAGTCCAAAACGGAACTGTAGTATACAGTCAACTTGGCGGCTTTAAAGGCCAGTCTAGGAAGTGATGTCATCAGAGGCGGGGCAGGAAGTGACATCATCAGAATGCAGCTGGTGAAAGTGCCGTCATCAGAGATGTCAGAACCCTGTGGGATTTCCCGAGAAAGGTCTGCAAGGGATTGAGAAAAGACAATGCACCCCCCTGGCCAGATGTGGAATTGTCGTTATTCAGGCCCTTTAGATAGATAGATAGATAGATAGATAGATAGATAGATAGATAGATAGATAGATAGATAGAAAGGCACCATATAATAGATAGATAGATAGTGTGGCAGGTGGCAGGGTGTGGTCCTCAGCCGCCTGCCTTTTTAAGGAGCCGCCTCACTTCATTAATGACTGGAGTTGGGTGAGGAGAAGGACGAGGTCTGGGAGGAGGCAAAAGAGAGGCCTGTGAAGAGTGAGAGAAGGCTGAGAGAGAGAAGCCTGGACTTTGGGGAAGCCTTGGGGTTTGTTGGTGTGGCACAGAACTTTGTATATAGTTGTGTAAATAAACGTGTGGTGGTGCTTAACAACATGTCTGCCTGTCTGTGTCCGGGGCTCGTTCCACAATAGATAGATAGATAGATAGATAGATAGATAGACAGTGTGATAGGTGGCCGGCCATTTATCCTGGCCAATACTCCCAGGCCGCCAGGTGGAGTTCTCCTTGCAGTATGGAGGTACCCCGAATGCCAGCAGGGAATTATGGACATTGGAGTTTTCCTTTACAACCCTGCTGGATACCACGGGGGCTGCTAGAAGGCGCTGCAGGGAGGAGCAGTAATTATTTTCCCTAACCCCGGAAGTATGTCAGAGTCACATGAACAAGAGGAATGACGTACTTCTGAGGTGAAGAAAAGGATTTTTTTTTCTGACCCGGAAGTGTTCCTAGTCACGTGGACAGAGAGGGCGAAACACTTCTGGGTCAAGGACTATAAAAGGATTGTGAGAAATCCCAGACGTTGAACTGAGCTGGGTGGAAGGGTGGCAATGCATCTGGGAGTGGAGGATTAATTATTGATTATATTATTGTATTGATTTGTATGAGTATAGTGGAGTGTAGAATGCTTGGTGCACATTATTATTATAAAATAAAGTCATATTGGACTTTTATCTGGTGTCTGACGTCTGATCTGAGGGTTCAAGGGGTCGACAGTGCCTCTATCTATTACAATAGATAGATAAATAGATAGATATGAAAGGCACTATAGATAGATAGATAGATAGATAGATAGATAGATAGATAGATAGATAGATAGATAGATAGATAGATAGATAGATAGTGAAAGGCACTATATGATAGATAGATAGATAGATAGATAGATAGATAGATAGATAGATAGATAGATAGATAGATAGATAGATAGATAGATAGATAGATAGATAGATAGATAGATAGATAGATAGATAGATAGTGAAAGGCACTATATGATAGATAGATAGATAGATAGATAGATAGATAGATAGATAGATAGATAGATAGATAGATAGATAGATAGATAGATAGATAGATAGATAGAGAGTGAAAGGCACTATATAATAGATAGATAGATAGATAGATAGATAGATAGATAGATAGATAGATAGATAGATAGATAGATAGATAGATAGATAGATAGATAGATAGATAGAGAGTGAAAGGCACTATATAATAGATAGATAGATAGATAGATAGATAGATAGATAGATAGATAGAGAGTGAAAGGCACTATATGATAGATAGATAGATACTTTATTAATCCCAAGGGGAAGTTGACGTCTACTCGCACGTGTGTGACAAAACACAAACACAAATCAGAAAAGTCAGAAGAGCTGGGATCGACTCCTGATGAATTGTTACTTTTCACTGTTTCTTCCGCCTCCCTTTGGGTTATGCGCTGCTTTTTTTGTTTTCATGCCTTCATTTTGTTTATGTACTGCTCCATTTACATTTATTGTTTCTGATTTGTTGTTGTGCATTGCACTTCAGGGCCGCCGTTTAAAGGGGGCACAGGGTCACCCGAGGGTCCTACCACGACAAACACAACAACATCTGCCAGGTCTCAGTCCTGGGTTGAATGCTGTGATATTCACTGTGTTTGTTTGCTCTTTAAATGTTGTTCTTGCGTATGTTATTTTTTGACCAGTTTTATGCTTGTTTTGAATATTGTTTCCTATTAATTAATATTTATTACGCATGTATTCTGTTCATTTTTGGCTGACTGTTTTTACTTATATGTCTTCTTTATGCACAATTCCAGGGGGCGGGGCCATTCAGCTGGAGGACCGCCCACTCCCTGTTTATTCCCCGGCCCTTCAGAGTGGCACTGAGAGTTGTTGGGGGTCTTTCTTCATTCTGGGCACTGTTGTGGATATTCAGTTTTTTGACTTTTTCCTCTGTTTTTGTTCATTGCACTGACTGAAAATGGAGTGCTGAATCTTATGGGTGATGACCAGTGTAGCGTGTGACTGGGGGTGGTACCCAGCCGGGACGCCCAGGAGGACTGGAGGAGGGCTTACACCTCCTCCAGACCTCAAGGTGGTGACCGCCCTGGTGGCTTTGGGGATCACGGGAACAGAGCTTAGAAGCTCAACCCTATAGGGGCCCGTGGAGCCTGAGGAGCCCTGGCCCTCAGTACTTCTGCCTCACCCAGAAGTGCTGGTGGGGGGGGGGGGAGAGAAGACCAGGGACACCCAAGGTGTTTCTGTGTGTGCAGTCGGTACTTCCGCCACAGGAGGCACCTAGAGCACATCTGGGTGGATATAAAAGGGGCCGCCTTCCTCTGTTTGATGGCTGGAGTCGGGTGGAAGTGGACGGAGCTCAGAGAGGAGTGGAGGCGGTCAGAAGACAGAGAACGGCATTGTGAAGAGGCCTGGACTTTAGGGGAGTATTGGGTTGTGTGTGTGCTCTGTACATAGTAAATTATGATTAAACGTGTGTTGGTTGGCGAGCCATCGGTGTCCGCCTGTCAGTGTCTGGGTCATGCTCAACACTAGAAAAAAGGAGCAAAAGGATAATAGCAGACATCAGCAAAAAAAAAGTCCGCAAAGCCAAACCGTTAAATAAAAAATTTAAGTCCAACGTTCAGAGCTCATTCCTAATGCCAGGAGTCCCAGAACATAAGAATTGTCAAAGTTTCCCTTTGCATTTAGCCTCAGATAAGATGGGAGAGCATGCGGAATGGCTTGTTGCGCACTCCCTGGGCATCATGGGAAAGGTTGCCACGGCAACGACCATGCAGCTATTCCAAAGGGACCGCGAAAGTGGCAGTTAATTATTATCAACTTTTCACAGAAGACTCTGATGGGAAAATAAAGCAACCCATTAAATTCCTTGTGTTTGAAAACCCCCAAAGTGCACAGAAATGTCCTGCATGGGAGAGGACATCTGGAAACCTCTGGAATAAACACATTAAACAAAGCAAAATATAATTAGAAATAAATAATTAAATAAATGAAAGGAAGCACAACAATAACAATGCATAGGACAAAAAAAAGGTTAAAAGGGTTTGCCTAAAAAAGTAATCTAAGGCTAAGAAGTTTAAATCAGAATCCAAAAACAAACTCGAAGCATCAGTGGTAACCTGGGGACTCACCTCCTCAACCCAATTAACCACATCAGTCTGTAATCCCGAATCGGAAAGCAAGACGCCCAATGACCAGAAATGTCCACTAACAGGCCTCCCCGATACTGAACTCTGAATGATATAAAGTAGTGACATCATGGTGGCCCCGCCTACTTAGGCTCCACCCACAAAGCACAAGGAATGAAGCTCTAAGGCCCACATACACAACACACACTGAGTAATATCTAAATACACTGAGCACTCACCCCAGTGACCAGTGGAGGACTCACCCCAGTCCCTTGGGCTCATGGCTCTCCTTCTCTTTCCAGGTGTCGTCATGTCTCCTGTCATCCCACGGCTGGACAAGCACACGGAGAAGCAGCTCCTCTCCCTATTTGAGGGGCACGTTAAGTTCAGCCTGCTCTACAAGGGCAGCCTGCATGGCTTCAGTGTGTCTGAAATAGGCAGGAAGAGCATCAATCAGGGCTGCATCATGATGGTGGGCTACTTGGAGGATGACGTCATAGTGGGAGGCTGCACAAGTCAGTGGCTCAGAGTTCAGTATGCAACATTCAAGGATGAAAAGGCCTTTTACTTCTCCATTGAGCAGTCTGAGCTCGATAGGACCCCCATCAAGTCTGTCACAACCAAATATGAAGAGATCAGCTTTGAGAATGGCCTGAAGTTCCATCGGTCCAAAACCAACAATTCAAAACTGTTTGTCACTACAGTTGACCTGGAAGAAGAAAACGTCCTGAAAGACCTAGAGGTGTACCGGGTGGAAGGTGAGCCGTGGGACGGTGGGGGGGGACATGTTGGAGCAAGGCACAAAACATGAGGAGGTCCCAGGGGACAAAATTGTAGAGAGCTGATAAAAATACATTTTAGAACACATTTATAGTGTCAGTGTCAACAGTCAGCTGGGCATGGCAGGGTGGCTAGATGCTTGAGTGCCAGCCAGAGGGGTGGGTCTTCATGCTTGAGTGGCAGCTGGATGGGCGGGGCTAGATACTTGTGTCGCTTAAGTGTTAGAATTCAATCAGGGCCCGTTATTGGGTTTGTAAGAAAATGTTATGCAGTACAGCTGGCATTGGTGCTTTGCAAGGTGGGCGGGGCTGGACGCTTGAGTGGCAGCTGGCTAGCCGGCAAAGAATGGAAGTACGGCTGTGACTTGGCTGACGACGTCCCACCTAACGACGCTGTGCTTTACTGACGGAGCTCCTGAATAGTGTCAGCACCGTCATAAGACCAGACTGAACAGGAGCTTCTGCCCCCAGACCATCAGAATACTAAACTCTGTTAAATAACCTTTGACCTTTTGCTCTCTTAGTTACTGTGCACTTTATTACCACAAATAGGTCTTAAGTTTACATTATATTGTATTACATTATTACATTGCATATATTATATATATATATGTCAGTGCAGCAAAAATGACATCAGACAAAGAGCCCCCCCAAATTAATATACGTCAATACACTTAATGACGAAATGCACTGGTCAGACCCGAATGCCGTCATTAAACAAGACACGGCTGTACCGTCGCCCCTCGGTATCGGGGGCCAACCCTGGACACACCCGGAAGCTGCGGTCCAAAAGAGGATGCAGTCAAAATTGGAAGCCATTAGGAAAAATCCCCTCCATCCTCCCTAGGAGGCGCTCTCCCTTGGAGCTCTTTTAGCCACCACGGTGTGTGCCACGAGTCGTCTCTGGGGGGCTTCTCAGGCAATTCATTGCTTCCCCCAGACATCCCAGATAATACTGATGCTCTACGCTCATTTTTACATTTTCTGCACAAAATTCATTTGTTTATTGATTGTATTATTTGTCCTTGCGGGTCTTTATATTTGTCATTTATGCTTCTGCTGTTCTAGGCATCTAAATTCCTCCCCGGGTTTAATAAAGTTTATCTAATCGAATCAAATGTCCAACTTTTCAACTTGAGCTTCATAAGATGGTTTTATAATTTGTCCTGAGAGGATTTGACAATAACACATGCGAGTAAGAATGTCCTGGGACTGTGGACACATGACAATGACGTCTGCCTGGGGGTGTCCACCTGTCTGTGACGTGTAACCTGCTCGTGTTTTTACATTTCAGACTTTGGTGACCTGCTGGACTCCCCCTGGCGAGAGCTGTACTGGGATGAAGAGTAAGTAGTCGCCCCCAAACTCATGGTAGACCCCGAGTGGCACTGTGCTTAACCAATCGAGCCAATCAGCAACGACTGCCCAGCGGCTCAGTGGTTAGCACTGCCACATCCCTCCTGCAGTTAGGACAACAGTGTATGTGTTGTGAATAATGAAGGAGATGAGGGGGCAAACATTAGAAAAAGCTGGACGAGAACATCAGCCCAACAACGCCCACCAATCCTATCCAGTTAATTCTACCCAAACTAACGCCAAGTGGAGATGTGAAAGTCCCTAAAGGCCTGCTCCCCACCACACTGCTTCATCACTTATTCTAAATAGGTCTGTCTAACATTTGTGCAAAACCTGCCCTTCACAAGTTTCCACCGATGTCCCCGTGTCCTCATTGAAGTCATTTCAAAGTCACCATCGTGATCCTCTGGACTGACTCCCTTCATGATTTCAGACACTTCAGTCAGGTTTCCCCTTTTGCTTCATTTAATCTCTTCTCCTGCAGTCCTCATTCAGCTTAGGCCATCTTCTCAGGAGGTTCTCAGCTGCGGCTGCTTTTTAATTTTGAAATATGGAGACCAAAACTGAAGACGGCACTCCAGATGAGGCCTCACCAGTGTGTGACCGCCTTGGACTCCACACATCAAGGCGCTATATAACCTGACGTTACATTAGCCTTCTCGATTCATCCTGAGTCCACCGTGACTCCTAAATTCTTCTCCTAAGACATACTTTTGATTTTCAGACCTCCCATTGTGCATTCAAACCTCACATTTCTACGTGAAATTCTTTACATTTCCTACCATCATTTTCATCGTCCACAAATCTGCCCAAACCTGTCTGCTGTCTGAGTCCCTCTGTGACCTTTTAGCTGATTCTCCACTGCCTGCCCTTCCACCAGGTTTGGGTTCATCTGCAGCTTTGACCAGCTTTTTATTTCTCTTCTTGTCCAATCATCCATGAATATTAAAAAGAGCAGCAGCCTTAGCAATGAGCCCGGCTGGCAGGGACGTGCGGTCAGGGGCGGCTCATCATGAAAAGTAAAAAAACTTATAATGATAACCTAAAATAAATGTGTCCACTGGTCTGTGCTATACAATTGTTTTCTGTATTCCAATAATTTTGATCATTTTATAGTCAAAATCGCTGAATTGCCTGTTCAAATACAGGGAAGAAAGGCGAGGTGCGGCAGTGACGAGCCTCACCTCCCCTTGGACTGCGCTCTCCATCACCTCACACACGGGGTTGATGCCTGTGATTGGCACGTGCCTGTGGCTGTCTCTCTGTATGTCGCCAATATAAGGTGTGCAGACACGTTTATTATACGCCCTGACTGTCCACAGTCTGGCTAATATCTTTAATGAGTGTGTGTGTGACATATTTAGTCTTACTGATCAGACATAAAACTGCAGTGAAAAGGCAGACAGTCCCGTGCCGCCCTGAAGGGGGCACATGTGAGCCCAACAGGTGCTTGTTTGCTGCTGTTGTTCTTGCCAATCAGTCAGCGACATCAGAAAGTCAAGTGCACTGCAGTGGGCCGTTTAGTTTTAATTTTTTGTTCCAACTGACTGCCAAAATGGAAGATTAAGATTTTTAAAACTAAAGGAAAATAAGGAGGACGTTTACAAGAAAGTGATGGAGATTTTCGTGGAGAAGGATAGGACTTCATTTACAAATAAAGGTGTCAATTTTATAAAAAATGAAATCAGACTAAGAAAACAACAATCCAATATTTAACAACTAAATTTTGACCTTAAATAAATTATTCTTTTGTTTTTCTTGTTATGCTTTTGTTGAACAGTCCGTATTAAAATTGATTAAAGCATCAGAATTAAAAACTCAGCCACGTAAATGGGGAGGGTTACGTCAGGAAGGGCATCGGGTGTAAAATTTTGCCAAATCAATATGCGGATAACAATACAAATTTCCATACCGGATTGGTCGAGCCCCGGGTTAACAACAACTGCCACCACTACTGTTAGCCAACAGGGTGCTGGTGGAAATTAGGCTACTGTTGGCCGAAGAAGGAGGAGAAGAAGAAGAGGAGGGAGACGTGTCAGGAGGCAGGGGGAGAGGAGGAAAGTAAAGAGAGTGGAACTGACGGTAGGAACTTTGAATGTTGGCAGTTTGACTGGTAAGGGGAGAGAGTTAGCAGATATGATGGAGAGAAGGAAGGCTGATATATTGTGCGTACAAGAGACTAAATGGAAGGGGAGTAAGGCCAGGTGGATCGGCGGTGGATTCAAATTGTTCTATCATGGTGTGGATGGAAGGACAAAATGGGGTAGGAGTTATTCTGAAGGAACAGCACGTCAAGAGTGTTTTGGAGGTGAAAAGAGTGTCAGGCAGAGTAATGATTATGAAGCTGGAAATTGGAGGTGTGATGAAGAATGTTGTTAGTGCAAGTTGGGTGTGCAATGGATGAGAATGAAGATTTCTGGAGTGAGTTGGATGAAGTGATGAACATAAAGTGGTGATTGGAGCGAATATCAGTGAACATGCTGGTGAAGGGAACAGTGGAGACGAGGAGGTGATGGGTCGGTATGGTGTTAATTGCAGAATTAATATTTTTATTAACATTTACTCAAGCACTTATTTTTCGGAAAGGAAAAGCTAAAGTTTTCATCTTCAAATTAGGCATAGCTATTAAGTATTTTGCGTAGTCTTAAGGCTTATTATGTATATTCGTTGTACTGTACCCTTCGTTTTAATTAGCAGAAAAAACTAAACGGACAGAACTCGTGACAAAATACTCGGACAGCGATGCTTCACTATTATGTGTCCTCCATTATGCTAACAACGGGCTTTACGTTTCCTAAGTATTAATGAGTGCTAAACAGTAAAGTGTTTTTCTCAGATAAAAAGTCTTCAGCAAACCCCCATCTACACGATCCATGCTAGCGGCACAGTTACCTGAATGACGCCTCTTTGAGACTCTCCTGCAGCCTCCCGTATGTGGCGCTAATTGCCGCTAAATCGCCGGGCTTCAGATTTGCATCGCTTTCGTGTTTTACAAACGTCTTTCTATTTGAACAACACGTGTGCATTTTAACTGGGCTGCTTGATTTGCCACTGGTCTGCTGATTCTTCTCACAGATGTTCCATCGGCCCGCTGTATTCCTTTCCATCTGTAAGGAGTAGCAGCACACAACTCTGCTCTCGGTCTGACATTGGCGTACAGTCTGCGCTTGCGCAAGGGGCGGGGTTCAGGGCGCGGGTGCGTCACAGCGCGTCTGCTCATTTCAGTACGGGAGCGCGACAGGCGTGTTAGTGCCTTCTATGTGTTGGCAAGAAACCCGCTACTGTATCTTACAGAAAAAAAGATAGTCATTGATATTTGTGAGGATTGAAGTATCGATTACTGTGGTATCGATCTGCACATTCCAAGTTCTTTGCGCCGTCACCCTTTGCTTCCTGTGTTTGAGCCAGTTTTGCACCCATCTCCACACTGAATTCCACTCTTCTTTTACTTTGGTCACCAGCCCTTCATGTAGGACCTTCTGAAAGCCAAGTAGATAATCTCATATGCACCTTCCTTATTGTGTTTGTCTGTTGCTTCTTTAAAGAATCCCAGCATATTAGTGAAACACGACTATCCCCCACAAGTCAGAACCCATGTTGATTGCTCACTAACACGCCTGTTCTTGCCAGATGCTGCTTGTTGTTGTCATTAATAATTCCAATAATTTACCCATGATGCACATTGGTCTCACTGTCACCTAGTAACTTGGATCTGCCCCATCGCTCACAACAAGGGTGACAGCCTCTGTCTAACCATCCCTACCATAAACACCGTCTTGCTGAGATGGTGGTACTTTCCAGCAGGTTCTCCCATCTCAGCAGAGGACTCCTGCACTGAGTGACCTTTGCGTTGTTGGTCGATGCCCATCTTGTTACTCACTTTGGCTGGACAGCCACCTCTAGGAAGACTCCTGGTGACTTCCAAACTTCTTCCATTTCACAATCTTTGAATCCTCTGATCCTGGGAACTCACAAAGCTTTGCAGATGGTTTGAGCCCCTCGCTTGGATTGATGCTGTGCCACAATTTGATCACAGTGTGCCATAGAGAGTTATCTTTGGACTTCATGGCTTGGTTTTAGTCCTGACTCACAGTGTCAATTATTTGATTTTTATCTGCACAACACGCTGTTCCCTGGTGGCATCACCAGGCTGTAGAGATTCTGGTTCTCTGCCTCAGGCCCTGGAAGGTTTATGCAGCAAAATACAAGAACATCCTAGAAGAAAATCTCATGAAGTCTGCACCTTGGGAGAAGAACAATAAGGCCACAAGCCCAAGCATAAAGCCAGCGTTACACAGACATGACTTTAAAACAGCAGTGCTGGGTCCCTTCGGGTGAACTAATGGCTGGCCAGTGTGCACAGTGACAGTCGGTCACCTCACATTCAGACATGCCTGTTAGATTTTGGGGTTTAATTCCTGCCCAGACACAGTAAGGGGGCAGCATGGCGCCATAGCAGGTAGTTCTGTTCTAGGACTGCTTGGGTGGTTGTCCTCTCCATCACACACCTGAGCCCACTTGTCCAATATGACAGACTGGCAGCCCATCACTAACTGATGTCACATCTCTCTAATGACACAGCAGCTCCAGGCAATGGATGGACCTGACAAGGTGGGATCGAGTTGTTCTCATTTTCAATATTTCAAAATGCGCCAATGGTCAGACTCCAGATGGGCATAAATAAGATGTCACATGTCCTCTATGGGCGGCTGCTGTGACAACAGTAATTAAAGGGTCACATGATGTTGTCACCATTGGTGTGATGTCTGAAGGGGAGTCCCACTGTGCCATTTTATGCTCACTTGCGTAAGGTCAGCAGCCCACTGAAATGCCCAGATATTGCCCCATAGTGGATGACGGCTAAGGAGTCAAATTAGAAAAGCAGGCCCTGGGCACTGTGGGCAAACCTCTTTGGTGTTTCTTTTCATCTCAGACCCTCACCCTTTGTTGTCTTCATGCAGGATAAGGGACCAACTGAAAAACTCCATCATCAACTACAAGCCTCCCCTTAACTTGGTCTCCAAGACAAAGGTCCTGCTTGTGGGCCCTGTGGGTGCAGGCAAGTCGAGTTTCATCAGCTCGGTGGGCTCTGTTTTTCATGGCTGCGTTGCCCTCAAGGCAATGGTGGGCACGGCGGCGCAGAGTTTTACCAACATGGTAAGAATCGTTCATATCTTTTAACTTTAGAATCTGAGTCATGACTGGCATAAGTCAATCCGTACCCAAACTTTAGGGGCTCCTCCTGTAAAAGCTCTGCTGTTTTTATAGCGCCTTTATCTCCACAGTTTAGATCATACAACATCAAAGCTTCACAAGCTGGAGAGCAGAACTCACTGGTTCTGTGTGACATGATGGGATTGGGAGAAGAAGACCTACCAGGGGTGAAGGTGAACGATGTGCTGCAGGCGGTGAAGGGGCACGTGCCCGAGGGGTACAAGGTGAGTAGTCGGTGGTTGTCGTCCTCTCGTTTAGTAGAATTTATAACACTTAGAGTCCCTCACTTTCTATATTTCTGGAACTTTTCAGATGTCTATCTACTCTTAAAGCCGCGTCCACATTTTTGTGTCTAGCATACTGAACCCTGCCATTGGAGTTAGAGGGGCTGGCTGCCTGGGGTGAGGCTGTTTAGTGAAGGCCTCTGCCTGCTGTTTGAATCTCTTAGGAAGCCAACTTCAGTTATTAATATTTTATTGTTTTATGTTGAAGGTAACAGAGTTAAAGATGTGAAGATTTGCATTGGGTGTGACGAGGATCGACAGAATTAGAAATGAGGACATTAGAGGGTCAGCTCAGGTGGGACGGTTGGGAGACAAAGTCAGAGAGGTGAGATTGTGTTGGTTTGGACATGTGCAGAGGAGAGATGAGGGGTATATTGGGAGAAGGGTGCTGAAGATAGAGCTGACGAGTAAGAGGAGAAGAGGAAGGCCTAAGAGAAGGTTTATGGATTTGGTGAGAGAGGACATGCAGGTGATGGGGGTGACAGAGCAAAATGACGAGGACTGGAAGATATGGAAGAAGATGATCCGCTGTGACAACACTTAATGGGAGAAGCCAAAAGAAGAAGAAGATGTTAATACTAGTGGAACATGTGGACCTCTGGTCCTAAAATAAGGAATAAAAACTTACACATGGTATTCTGGGGGATTATCAATGGAGGCTTAAGGTAAGGAGATGCTGGTACCGCCTATGTGTTCTAAATCGTTTCTTTTTTCAGTTCCTGTTGAAATTCTAATGTGTTTAACTTGTATTGCTGGTTCTTGTTGAGCAAGCTGAACATTTCAAAATTGGCAATGCATTCTTTTATAATTAGTATGAACAAATACCACCCCACTGTGAGCACATCGCAGACCTAACTGTCAAAAGACGTCCTCCTCAACCCAACATTGATGTAAGGATGTAAAAGCATGTTTGCATATGGCGGACATTGTGAGTATTTAATGATCTCCTTGTTTGTCGCCAGATGTTTCTCTCTTGCTGTCGTTCTTCATTCTGTACTGCGGCGTATGTGTGGCATGTCAATGACCCGCAGTGATAGCCATCTGCTCAATGGCTCCATATTCAGGCATACCCCAGGGCATGTCGAAGGTCACAGCCCGATGAAGCCAGCAGGGCCACCTCATCCACAAAAAGCAGAGGGGCACTCCTGAGGCCACCAGACTGGACCCCCTTTACTGCACCTAGAAATTCTGGCCATAAAAATCGGTGACAAAAGGCACACCAAGCGGGAACGAGTCTGACCAACTGGCAGCAATGCAAACCAAACTCTCACTCCAGTTGTAAGAGGACTGAACAGGCTGACCAGATACCCCATACTTCCAAAGCACCACCCAACAGGACCCCCCATGAGGGACCCCATCGTAAGTCCACAAAACAACATGCTGACTGGTTGGTCACACTCTGATGACTCCTACAATATCATTGTGAGGGTAAAAAGCTGGTCCAGCGCTCCACAGCCGGGATGAAATCCACATTGTACACCTGAATCTGAGGCTCGACCAACAGCCGGACCCTCCATACCTGAACCCTGAGGACTAAATGGCTAGAAATGTCATTAAATGTTAATTGAATAAGTGCTGCAGCCTTTAATAAGCAGTATGCATACAAATATTAAAAGAAACATTCAAGTGAAAAGACTTTCTAAACAAGAGTAAACCTGACATTATTAAAAACAAGAAGTGCAATTCCTCACACAGTAACACACTTCAAGGCGGAGCATAAATGCCAACAGCACACATGGCACATTCTGTTCATCCACTATTAGGCCTTTGTAACTTCTAGATCAGGGGTCCCCAACTCCGCTCCTGGAGGGCCGCAGTGGCTGCAGGTTTTCATTTTAACCCTTTTCTTAATAATTGCAGTTTTTGTTGCTAATTAACTCCTTTAACATTTATTTTAATTGGCTTGTTGTTTAAGATTTGTCCCTCTGATTTGCTTCATTTCTTTCCTTAAATGGCACCCAAACAGAAATGAAACGTAAAGTGAGTGGGCCAACAGAAGACCACCTAAGTCAGGGCCTTAAACTCCAAACCATTTCACTCCAACCAGTTGCTTAATGAGGCTCTGATTCTTGTCGTTCATTAAACCCGTTCTTTAACTTGTGGTCGCTGAAGTCGAGAACAACAGAAGGCGGACACCAATAAAAAGTAAAAAGCAATTTCTTTATTCTTGGTGAGAAGAGGGAGGCTGCAGCACCTGACAGCTCAGTTTGTTACAGGCAGCCTGCTCAAACAAGGAAGTTAGCTCAGTTTTATACCAGTTTGTTTCCTAAACAATAGGAGGAAGTATGTCAGTTCAATCTGACGTCACGCAGAGTTTGCAAGTAGCTCAAGATGACACATTCAATCAGTACTTGCAGAAGTACACGGTAGTCAGCATGCCCAAAGTCCCAGGCTCCCCATCCAAATTAGGCTATGCCAGCGTTTCTCAGCCTTTAAGTATTTGCGACCCGAGTTTTTATAACAGTTTTAATCGTGCCCCCCTAATGTTTTTTTGAAACCCTAATAAAATTTATTCCTATATTTTTTGCTGCAGATACACCGCTACAAGTTTAAAGTTTCCCTACGAATAGCGAAATTACGGCACATATGGCAACATTCGCACCCCCTTTTTTGTTACCCTAGGGGGGCGCGCCCCACAGTTTGAGAACCGCTGGACTATGCAATTCAGCTATGGCTAGATTTTACAGAGACAGCACTTTGCTAACATGTACTTCCGTATTCTTCTGCACCATCAGGGTGACAACACTTCAGCGTCTATGTGGCAGTCACAATTTAAGAATCTTTTATCTGCTTCTTAAAGGATTAATGCTATACTGTCGGTTAATGCACAGCACATTCTTATTATAGCTTACATTTCACACATAATGATCATCACACATAATAACTGATTATATAATATCAAAAGCTACCTTAAAAGTTAGTTTAGTACATTTGTCTTACACTCTGACTGCTTAGCATCTCTATTGGGTTACATTTTGATCGATTGGCTTAATTCAAGTTATTCTTTCTCAGACTCCATGGCTTGTTGCTTCTCTCTTTCTTGATTTTCTGTTTTCTGTTCAAATGTTTTGAGGACCAGAGCAGATCAACATTCTTGAGACCCTCATCTTTCTTTATTTTCAGATACTGTATGATGGTCACTGGTTGTTTTGGCTCATGTGGTATCTCGTGATTGTTTGGCGGCTCATTAAGGAAAGAGAAACAATTGAGGGGTCTGAGATTTCAAGAGCAAATCAATGAAAATGAATTCAAAAGACGTTAATTAGCAGCAAAAACAGGTCACTGATTAAGAAAAGGGTTATAATGAAAACCTGCAGCCCTCCAGGACCGGAGTGGGAGACCCCTGTTCCAGACTAATGTGCTGCCCAAGTGCCCACAGCCCTGGCACCTGCCCCTGTTGGCACATCTTGTAGTTCATAACCGCCCTGGACGAGCAGCAAGTGAGGAGGCAGACAAGACCTTCAGTTCCAGAAGTGCGCAGTGCTTATTCAATACAAAGAATTAAAGTGACGGTGAAGGCTCTGACGCTGCTGAAGTTGCCATCTTATTAGCACCAGGGAGCATCTGCAACTCCAGCCATGGCCATTGGTACTCAAAAGCAAGTAGCGAAGCAGAAGTGCATTCGTAATGTAGATAATACAATAGATACAACGAAAAGTGAGCATTGCAAACATTTAATATTCATCAGGATTTTGTTACTTTTAACAACCGTGTGTGTGTGTTATTAGTTTACTCAAATTGGGTTTGTCTAGAATTGTGACATTGATGAAGATCAGACCACACTTGATTAGCAATCAATGGGAATTCCAAAGGGTTCAACAGTGAAAGGTCATCTAATCCACCATCCTGAGTCTTCTTTGGCCTCATCTTAAACACTGCGGGGCCCGGCCAGCACCCCAGCTCGCTAATTAGGGGGGCACTGCCTCCTTAGGCTCCGCCTACATGAGGCGGGGCAGACAACGAGGAGCACTAAGGCTTAGAAAAGTGACATAACACAGAGATGAAAAATAATAAACACAGCATATTAAAGAAACACAATACATAAAGACAACAAAAGGTGATTTACACAACGCAGCAGTCCTGGCTGTAGCATGACAATAAACAATGGTGGCTTTTAATATTTCAGGGCCAGGGGTTTACTGAGATTCCCCCTCTTCCTGTGCTTAGTGGTTTTTTATTTAGAATTTGAAAAGTCCTGATGTTTTATTTTTTTAAGCTTTTGCAGGCCAGTACTCTGCTTCTAGATTTTGTGTTAAGGCTTATTTTGAGGAGCAGGCCTCCTCCTGGGTTTGAATTCTGTGAGCTGGGAAGGGAGGATCACAAGGTGCCATTAAGGCAACAGACAAGCACACAAACACTCTAACTAACTGTTAAAGATGCTAAGACCACCATTAAGTGGGGTCTGAAACTCGTGCCCTCAGAGGCTAACGTGTTCTCTTTGCAGCTGATAAGTGGATTTATCGTTTGGATTTTGATGTCATTTTGCAACATAAATAACGACAGATCACCACAATCTTTAATGAAGTAAAATAAAATTAGCTTGCCCTTCTTTATTTCTTTTTGTAATTCAGTAAATTTTCCTTTCTCAGGTTATATTGTCATCTCTTTGTCTGTGACTGATGATTAGAGGAATCTCTACTGCTCTCTGATGCGCCATCTATTGGAATACAAAATGCAAAGCATGACCAATGTGCAGATGGCAACTCGAAAGGGTTAGCAGTGAAAATATCGGACCTCCGAAGTGACTGGCAGACATCTTACCTTCTAACTCGTATTCTTTCTCTGACTTCACTTTGCTCATCTTTAGTCATCAAACTGACGTGTTCAGTGATTCGACTTGTGATAACGACTGGAGTGTCACAAGTGACGTCGGTGGGCTTGTCATTAGTGACGTCGGTGTGAGGCTCTTTTCTCACTGACATCTTCTTGTGTTTCTGTTTACAGTTCAACTCATCTGAAGCCATTGGCAGTGACACCAGAGGGTACATCAGTACGCCGGGCATAGCAAACAAAATCGCCTGCGTGGCCTTTGTGGTCGATGCCAGGAAAGTGCAGACCTACCCTGATGACATCCAGGAGGGGCTGCAGGAGCTGCGGCTGAAGATCCGAGACCTTGGTAATCGAGTGAGGGCGGGGGGACGGTCAGTTTGAGGGGACCTGCTTCATTGCTTTGTGGATTATCAAATTATTTAACAAAAGCAGGGCACGAGGCTAAAGACACAGGACCAGGAGACCTTATTACACGCCTATCATCCAATAAGCGAGTCAGTGTTAGCCCTGAGGAGCGGCCACTTGGCACCTTGAAGTAAGCAAATCTACAAACAGGTCTGGCATACGCACTCGCCCAGTGGTGTTAATAATCCATAGTAGGTAAAGTTACGTCATTAGCACAAACCTACAAACTGTTACAAATTCTCCATTATTATCATTCTTATATTGATGATATATATATACTGTGACGGCCTGTCGAATAAACACACTGAGGAGCCGCTTGTCCAAATGCCGACTGGCTTTTTATCGAATATGCCGCGATATAAACGGTGCCCTACTGCTGCCCGTTGTCTGAGTCACAGGGACACCTTCAAAATAACAAAGATAATTCACCTTCGTCCTATCTACCTCTTCACTATTCGCTCCCTTCACCACCTGATGTTGTCTTCCTTTCACTTTCTCTTCTGACCACCACCTCACCTTTTCTTCACGCACCGTTAATTAACCCTTCACTCAACTCTCTCTCTGTCTCTAGGGAGGGGCCCCAAGGCCTTATAAAAAGTGCCCCCCAAGACTCCACCCCATCACTGCTTCCACCCCTTACAGCCCATGCAGTGGCAAGACACATCACAATATTTATATATATATATATATATAGTAAAAGAGAGACAGAAGGCACAAAAAGTTTTGGGGGATCCACTTCATAAATTGTACAGAAAACAACAAAAATACAACTGCAGTTCTGCAGAGTAATCACCACAGACTGAGTCTGCAACAAAAGAAAGACTGAAAACAAAGGATATGTGGGCTGTTACATAGCCCCAAAAAAGGAAGGGGCGGGACTACGAGGTAATTACTGGAAATGAGGTCATCATGGGCGTGGAGAGGAACAGGAAGAGGAAGTTTAGGTCAGAAGAAGTGTTAGTCCACTCAGTTAGCTCCTGTCCCAGTGATTTAATCTTAGTTAGACCCCCCGCGCTGCCTCTGAAACACACGTGTGTGAACATACTGTAAACACACACACACACACACACACACACACATAATCATGAGACATATCCGGTCCTCCAGAACGTTAAATGAACGACATGTAAACGCAATTCAGATGTTTTCTTCACGCTCATTTTGGCAGAAATTGACACCAAGAAAAAGCTGCATGTGACGTTTTCTTTTTTTTATGCCATCCAAACGCACCTCTGACCGAACGCAAGCGGTGAGAGCTCATGTGGACGGTCTGATTCGCTGCAACGAGCAGAGAAATGGTCGGCGTTCAATCTGCGCTCACCTGGCGCTACAGAAAAACGCTCAGCTCAGACGTCACTGTGGACAGGACCTTAACTCAAAGGAACAAAGGCTTCTAAATGAAAATGAAAAGGATAAGGGAACTGTGAAAAACCCTGGCCAAAAATACTGTGACAGATAGAGGTCTCCGTGACCCCTTGAACCCTCAGACCAGACGTCAGACACCAGATAAAAGTCCAATAATAATATTTATTATTATAAATAAGTGCATAAAGCACCCTCCTCTCCACAATACTCAATAAATCCATGAACAATAAACAAACCTCCACTCCCCGACACTTAGCCACCCTGCCTCCCAACTCAGCTCACTTGTCTGGGGTTTCCCAGAGTCCTTTATAGTCCCTGACCCGGAAGTGGTTCCATCCCAACAATCCATAAGTCCTCATCACTTCCGGGTCAGCTTAAAAGTCATTTTCTTCAACCCGGAAGCACATCATTCCTTCCGGTCATGTGATCACGATGCACTTCCGGGTTATAGGGCACGTATAAGTCCTTGAGCCTCCCTGCAGCGTCCTCTGGTGGGCCCCACGGTGTCCAGCAGGGTTGGGAATAAAAACTCCATTGTCCATGATTCCCTGCTGGTCTTCGGGGCACTTCCATGCTACAGGGAGGGCTCCATCTAGTGGCTTGGGGGTATTGGCTGGGATGAACAGCCGACCATCTCTCACAAGACGAAAACTCCAATTGCTTCTCTTCAGTTGAAAAGCTGGCAGTTAATTAACGTCTTCGGTACTTGTAGACTGTGGATTTCCAGTTGTCTGGAGATCTTTTGAAGTCCCTGCTGAGACTCTTAGGCATCTCGAGGCTTCTTTCTGAAGGTCTCGTAGAGTACGGTGATGACAGGCACTTCAACATCAAACTAACGGTCTGAGTTAGTTTAAATAAGACGAGATCCTCTCTAATGTTGATTCTAATAATTTGCTGCCGATATTAATTGAAGGAATTTGAGGTGGTGATGACTGGAGGGCTGCACTTTGTCCACATGTGGAATTTGCATTTATGGACAGGAGTCCCCATGGACTGTGATGTTTGCTGATGGCATTGTGATCTGTCCTAAAATGCTCTCTTTTGTTTGCACCAAACATGTCTACAATTGCAGTGGCCAAACAACTCCATCTTTTATTCATCTGTCATTTATTCTTCTATTCCAGAAGGTCTGGTCTTTGTCTAGATGTTCAATGCTAAACTGTCGTCTTGCTCTGATGTTCTTTTTGGACAGTAAAGGGCTTTTCTTGGCACACCTGACATGCAGGACAGATTTGTGGAAGCTCTTTCTAATTGTAGATGCACAGACTTTGATACCAACTTTTGCAGGAGTTACCTGCAGATCCTGCAATGAAATTTTGGGGTTCTTGGAGACTTCTTTTAGTGTCAAACAGTCACCTCTTGGACTGAATTTGTTGGACTGGCTAGTCCTTCACAAATTAGCAGTCATTTGAAATCAGCACCACTTGCAGACAATTTTCCTTACAGTGGAATGACTGGTTTCAGGTAAGTTGATGATCTTTTGATATCCTTTGCTAGACTCCTAGGTGTCCACAGTCTTCTTTCTGATGGCCTTAGAGAGCTCTCTTAATCTTTTCATGATGACACCACACACATCAATATTAAACTTAATGTCGGACCCTCAATAGCTGAGGTTTAAAGAAGACAGTCAGGTCCACCTGCAGATGTCCTAATCATTGGCACCTCATCTGGAAGGCCTGATTCTGGGTTTGATAGTTTTGAATTGGTGAGGAGTGTAGGGGTGGACTTCATTTCTCCCTGTGACAGATCACCATTTTTGTTCATTTACATTATCAGAATGAACACACCGTGTCAGTTTGTTGTGCCTTTTCTTCAAGTAGATCACCTCTATCTTTAGGTGTGGTTTGCATGAAGATTGAACGTTTGCCTGTTCAAATATGATGAAAAAGTCAATCATTTCCATGGGGTGCACTTACTTTCTCACATAACTGTAGCAAGCTGGTTTAGCATAGAAAGACCACTATTTAAATGCTATAAGAAAAGTTCTGCTCCCTCCTTCAACAGCCACCCTGGACATTTGCCCGAGTTCACCTCTGAACAAACGCTTCACTCTTTGTTTGGTGTGGAGAACGTCTGGTCGTCCTTTACAGTCCTTGCTGAGGATAACATCTAACTTACGGAATATCACAGGTGGTCTTCCATGAACCATCATGTTGCGTTTTGATTCCTTTGAGGTGAGCTTCTTTGCAAGACAACAAGGGGCATCTTGAGAAGGACAGGCCAGAACTCGGTCAACAAACATCGAGACAAGGACAGATACCAAATGCACTCATCTCATTCCACCATCCAGATCCTTGGTGGAGGTTTACTTAAGTTTCATGTATTCTTCACACATAGTGAGTTCAATAAGATGGACAGGCGCACTGAGATTTCATGTTGCCCTCTTTTTATTTTTAGGGGTGCCACAGGTGGCTCTGCTGACTCACATCGATGAGGTCTGCCACGCCGTCGATAAGGACGTGAGTCGTGTTTATGTGTGCCGACACGTCCAAGACAAGGCAAGTTGAGTTTCTGCAGCTTCTGTCCGTCTGGTGAGAGACATCGGCCCACCCTCTGTCCTGCTGTAAGTGACCACTCGCCTTATGTTTCAGGTGACCGCCGCTGGTAATCTGCTCAGCCTGCCTGTCTCCTGCATCGTCCCAGTGAGGAACTACTCATCTGAGCTGGAGTTGGACTGCAGCACCGACATCCTGATCCTCAACGCTCTGGAGCTCATCCTGCGATACGCTGATTTGTTTTATGAGGATTACGACTTTTTCAAAGCCATTCAGTAATGTGTGTTGGCGTCAGGTTGCCATCTTATTAGAATCAGCAGTTTTAGGCTCATTTTTGTTTGCTGTGGACACAACGTCCATTTACAACATTTTGTTAACATTGCCAAGTTGGCTTAACTGGATGGAGTTTGTTTCATCTTGGTGGAGATCTCTGTTACTCTCCTTTGCCCTTTTATATTCTTTATTGTGCCACCTTTGTCAGGATGCCTCAAATCCCAGGGTCTTAGCACCGTTTATAAGGTATTGGACTTTCTAACTTCTCACCTCCGTCTCTTCTACATTTATAACCTCAGGCAATTACACAGAGTAGAAGACAAGCCGGCGCTAAGTTACAACTTCTGGTAATATTCATAAAGTAATAACAATAAGCAAAGTACAAGTGAAAATTGGCAACCGTACCACCTGATCAATGCTGATGTGTCGTTTCAGGCGGCACACGGACTCGTTTGTCACTTTAAATGTCTCCGGTTAAGTCAGTCGTTTCTAGTGCGCTTTCTTCAGAACAAGCCTGTCTCAATATGGCTGCCATGCTGTGCTCTTCTTTTCAGGTCCATAATGTGTGAGAGATGCTCCTTCATCGTGATGGTGTGACAAAGAAACAGAGGGGGGGCAAGCAAATTTGTAGATGTTCTGTCCAAACCCTACAGCCAATAGGGCGTTGTGGTTCTTAATGGCTTCTGATTTAAAACCAAACAGGCAACGTTAGACCACCAGAATACTGGTGTGACCCAATGGTCTCACACCTGCTCTCCGATGCCATCTGTTGAGCTGATGTTTGCCAGCTGGGTAGTTGGCCTCCATGAGGGGGTTGGTTGAGAGGGTCCTGCAGAGAGTCACTGGCCAAATTGGTTTGAGGCACTTCCCCCAGTACTGTCATTAAATTCGATATCCTGACGTAGTGCTAAGGTTGGTTTAGTTAAACGTCACACCACTGCTGTTCTTATCAATGATATACGTTATAAGTTACAAGTAAAGACATACGCAATATTTATCAACTCGTACGCAACATTTCACAGCTCAACAGAGATGCCCATTGGACCGCCATCATTTGCTCATTACCCTAGAAACTGACCAGTGTGTGCAGAAGGAAACTTTCTTTGTGTTCAAGGAGACTCAGCCGCCCAGCAGAACCTCCTGGTGGTTACGAAGTGCCGAGTCTGCGGCCACAGGGCACAGAATGGCGTGACGTGACTTCTTCACTGCGACTCGATCAGGTGACTTTCCAGCTGGGGTGTTCACAGAGGTGTGGCTACTGTGGCTCAAGTCCCTCCTCTTTCTCCTCATTGGCCCAAGTGCCCTTTCTCCTGTTAGGCGCTGACCAATCACGTTCCAGCACAGGTGTGTGACTCCTTATAGCTGTGAGAAATGGAAAAAAACAGCAAAAAGCAACGCGTAGCATGAGAGTTCAGCTGTGCCAATGGGAGCTCTGATGATTATGGACATTCATGAATAAGTAAATGTACAATAAATACTCGTCTGCTGGTGCTGTTGGTCCTGATGATTTCTTTGTTTTACGATTTGAACCCCTTCCATGATTTTTGGTGCACTTTTTAAATTTTATTACAGCTAATCAAAAACTGATAGGAGTAACATTAACTAGGCTATGTTTATAAAGTCTGCGTAATAAATTTTGTTATGGAAGTAAAATTACAAACACATATGTCAGGTTAGATTTTGGGCGTTGGGGAGCACATTTGTTGGTCCTCAAAATGAGAGGCGCTCTGGCCTGACGTAACTGCTGTTGGTGGCTGGGAGGAGTTGCTCCTCGTACCTTCAGGGCGTCGGAATGTTCCATGAGTTGATCTCGACTGAGAAGGCTTTACAAGCACGTGGTCCCTGTGTGCCCAGACAGTGCATCAGCAGTGTCACAGGAGTGGTGGCTCTGAGGCTGAGGATCTGCGCTGGTGTCTGGAAGGCTGCTGCTGTCCTGTGTTTGTAATGTAAAGTGTGGTCCAGATCTAATTATGCAACTTTTAATGGAATGCAGGAAAACAATGCAAGACAAAAGAATTGTTCGAAATATCGTGTAATAAACGAAAATGGACTTAATTCACTGATTTTCCATGTAATGTCCCACTTGTCCTCCATTCAGTTGGATATGGGCTCGGAGTCTTCTGGCTACAGCATCACATGCGTCTCGGCACATTTGCAGAGGAACTTTCCCGAACTCCTCAACAATCGCCAGGCACAGATCCTCCAAACTGTCAATAGGATGCCCGTGGACCTTGTCCTTAAGATATCCCCAAAGAAAAAATCTGGTGGGGTAAGGTCAGGTGACCGTGGAGGCCTTTCAACAGGCCCTCGACATCTTAACCGCCGGTTTGGAAACTGTTGGTCAAGGAAGTTCCTCACATTTATCGCAAAGTGAGGTGGAACCCCGTCCTGTTGCCACCAAATACGGTTGAAGTTCTGTCTGTTCTGCAGTTCTGGGATGACATCATTCACAAGCAGGTTGAGGTTCCTGTCCCCTGTGACATTTCCTTCAAGGAAATACGGGCCAACAATTCCATCATAAGACACACCAGCCCATACCATCACTCCCGGGGACTTGTGTTCGACTTCAATGGTAATGTGGGGGTTGTCTGCGCACCAAAAGACACAGTTGTGTCTGTTGACTGAGCCAGATGTGTGGAAGATGGCCTCATTAGTCCACACCACATTTTGAGCCAGTTTTGGAATCCCCTCCAGTCTTGCCAGCCAGCCACGTTTCCGAAAACTCAATCCTCCGGTCGAAGTTGTCCTCGTTGAGAGCATGAAGAAGTTGTGGATGGTAGGGCGTATGTTTCATTTCATGCAACTTCCTCAGCACACTGGTTTTACCAAAGTTCAGCTTTGCAGACAGACAATCATCTGGATGATTTTGATTTATACAGGGACGAACGATTCCAGTTCGGCGCGAAGACGATTCTTCATGTCGTCAGTTCGCACACTTCTAGATGGTCCGGGATTTTTTGGGCATTTCGTTGATTTGGGAGATCGTGTTCCTATGCACTGCAGGCGGTCCAAATTCCTCCAACATCCTGCGTTGCACCTCGGAAACCTTGCCCGTCATCGAGAAAAGGCAAACACACCGCACCCGCTGTTCGACTGACAACCGTCTCCCCGCCATTTTGGAATGCAGGGCAGGTTCTGCCACCTATCGGCAACAAAAAGATTTTTTTGTGAATTCTCTGTGTAATAAACTTAATAAGTTATAGCGTAATGAATATTGCATAATTAGATCTGTATCTGTAGTACACTAGTGTGACCTCGACCAGACAGCGTGTGCCTTTTTCTTTTTTTTGTCTTTATTGAACAGCACCAACTAGCAATATATGCACGGCATTACCAATCATACCACTATGTGCCAACCCACAATCAGGCATCAATAGCGGAACTGAACTGCACAATTATACTGATATACAGCAGCTGTCAGTCCAAATCCTGTTACTGACAGAAGGGATCCTACTCCTTTGGTCCCCTGAATAAGACCCTCAACCTGAAAGTTGCTCTGAGGTGCAATGCAATGGCTGACCCTGCACTCTGACCTCTGAAGGTCTTGCAAAAAAAACGATTTGCTCTCAGGGATTAATAAAGTCGATCAAAATGGCTTTGTGGTTGAGGGCCATGAGGTGCATCTCGAAAACATCCATCCAGGACGTCGGTGACACCGACTCGGCCAACTGGGCCAATAAGGGGGAAGGAGCTGACAGAGGTGGCCCCATCCTTGTCACACATGTTATGTTGAGAATGGAGGAGACGCGGACGGCAGTGACACACACCTGCCAGGCTTTAACGAACATCCCACCCACACAGATACCCCTCCCCCAATGTAGTCATCAGCAAATGTGCAGACATGCTGACAAAACACCACAAGGAGACAAGCTGGAGGTGACTGCTGTTTATAAGACAACATCACCATTTATCCATCCATCCATTTTCCAACCCACTGAATTCAAACACAGGGTCACGGGGGTCTGCTGGAGCCAATCCCAGCCAACACAGGGCACAAGGCAGGAACCAATCCCGGGCAGGGTGCCAACCCACCACAGGACACACACACACACCAAGCACACACCAGGGACAATTAAGAATCGCCAATCCACCTAACCTGCATATCTTTGGACTGTGGGTAGACACGGGAAGAGAACCCGAGCCCCCTTACTGCCAGGCAGCAGCGCTACCCACTGTGCCACCGTGCCACTCCCATTACCATTTATCAGCTCTGAAATGGAATTGAAATGAATGGCTGAAAAGGGGGACAACAAAAGCTGGAGGACCTGATGCACTGTGGTCTCGAAAACACCCCACAGCAACCAAATTCACCCATAAAGTAAATATCATAATAATGGAAGACGATTTCTGTGTGTCTGGCAGGGGGTGTGCAATGTCAGGCCTGGAGGGCCGCAGTATCTGCTGGTTTTTGTTCCAACCCAGGTTATTAATGAGAAGTCAATTACTGCTCATGGAGCCCTAATTGCTTAAGTGAAATTTTGATGCTTCATTTTAGTGGTCTCGCTTGTTAAGGTTCCCCACCCTTAATTGCTTATTTCAATCTTAAACTGCTGAATTCAGTGTTTTAATGGCTCCTTATTAGCAATAAGATGTAAATGGCAGTTCTCCATCTCGCTTGCTTCAATGTACATCTGTGTGTGTTCATCATGCACTGTCTGATTTAACAAAACACTTAAAATGGTCCGTTTTAGGCTTCAAATCGTTTGGATGACATCCTTGGAAAGGAAAAAATCTACGATATAAGAACCTTACATTGCAGACTAACAGGCCATAGAATTAAATAAGGTCTGAGATTGACGAGGATTGGCTTATAATTAAGCAATTGGGTTGGAATAAAAACCTGCAGCCACTGCGGCCCACCAGGACTGACACTGCCCACCCCTGGTCTAAGTGCAGCCCGCTAAGTCCCCCCGATGTCACTCTGGACATTCCTTAAAATTAAATTCAGGAATGAAGAGAAACGAGCTGAGCTGAGGGCTGCACACCAAGGCCCCTGCTTCTGAAGCTTTGCTTTCCTTGTGTCCTTTGATTGTTGTTTCACTTTATTGTTGTGTATTTCTAGCATTTTGTGGTGACGGTCTGTACCAGGGGTCCTGGAGGACCGCCACGGCTGCAGGTTTTCATTCTAACCCTTTTCTTAATGAGTGTTCTGTTTTTCCTGCTAGTTAACGTCTTTTGAATTCATTTTAATTGAGTTGCTCTTGAAGACTCGGACCCCTTCATTGTTTCTTTTTCTTTTAATTAGCAGCCAAACAATCACAAGATATAAAATGAGCCAAAACAACTGGTGTCCATCACACAATATCTGAAAATAAAGAACGATGAGGGTCTCAGGAATTTCAATCTTCTCAGATCCCCATAACATTTTATCAGGGCTCTTAGAAAGAGAAAATCGTCAATTTCAGAAATGTCTGCTGGTGCACCACGAGAGCAGCAACAAGCCACGAATAAAACTGGTATAAAACTGAGCTAACTTCCTTGTTTGAGCAGGCTGCCTGTAACAAACTGAGCTGTCAGGTCCTGCAGCCTCCCTCTTCTCACCAAGAATAAAGAAATTGCTTTTTACTTTTTATTGGTATCCACCTTCTGTTGTTCTCGACTTCAGCGACCACAAGTTAAAGAATGAGTTTAATTAACGACAAGACTCGGCGCCTCATTAAGAAGCTGCTTGGAATGAAAGTTTCAGGCCCTGACTTAGCTGGTCTTCACATTTCATTTCTGTTTGGGTGCCATTTAAGGAAAGAAATGAAGCAAATCAGAGGAACGATGAAGAAATTAAGGAGAGCAAATCTTTTAAAAACAATTCAATTAAAATGAATTCACAAGAAGTTAATTAGCAGCACAAATAGGGCATTCATTAAAAAAAGGGTTAGAATGAAAATCTGCAGCCACGGTGGTCCTCCAGGACCGGACTTGGTGACCCCTGTCCTTAAATAAATGAAGCGGCCTGCTGACGGTAAGCATACGGTGAGGGTCCCAATCGGTCAGCAGCACGGGAGTAGGGGGGCAGTTCTGGAATATCCAGTGTCCGGTTCTTCAGTCCACCAGGGGGCACTGTGCTGCTTATTTCTTTTACTCCAAGCCTCAATTTTCATGATGGAGTTTATTTCTCGTGACCCATACGGTTAATCGGTGACGTCACCTTGAACTGCTGCAGTGTCTACAGGAGAGCATCAGGATAAAGAAGTGGATTTTACACAAAGACATGTTGACCAAAACGAATGTGGCTGCTGCTCTGCACCTCCTGGATTTGCCAGTTTGTGTTACCTGGGACTTCTTTTTGGTAAAAATGAGACTGAAGGGAGGATTTGCTACCATGAATGAAAAACACGGATGAGTCACTAGACGTGATAATGAAAGGTGAGTACAGAAAGTGAAAGAAGCACCGGGACAAGGGTGTAGCATCTCAAGGAGAGTCTAATGAAGATAACTAAACTGGAATTGCTGTGCGTTTTATAACTAAGGTTGTTTTTAACAATTCTGAGAATTTGAGGGCCCTCCTTGTATGTACTAAGTGACAACTTTAAACAGACTGAGGCCTTGTGAACGCAGAGTGTTAGGACCTGCTGTTAGATGTTAGGGTTTCACAAGAGTCCTTCAGTACAAAAGCCCGTCCCCGTCCCACCCTCCTGCTGCCACCCCGTATGTGCAAAGCTGTGCAGATGTGTTTCTGACGCGCCACCTCAGAATGCAAAGCAATCCGTGTGACGATGCAGGTTCACTCCACGCTCTCATCCGACTGCTGCGACACCGTCGGTAATGTCACCGAGATGGGCTGACAAATGAGGACAATTCTCTAATGAAGCCGGGATATAGAGCAAAAGTGAAAAAGTGCTTTTATTAAAAAACAGTCAAAACAAAAGAAAAACCCAAAAAGTGTCCATTGTGCAGGGTTCTAAAACAAACACTACATACTGTACAGAAATCCATAAAATTCAAAGGAGTGCGAATAAAATTAAACTAAAATTAAAATCAGAAGTTAAAATGCAGTCTCTCTCATTACTCTCTCAGCCCACCTCCGACTCTCATTCTCTCCGGAGACCCAACAGCCACGAGCTCCTTTCGGCCGACCTCCATCTTGGCTGCCTGCAGGTGTCACTGCCAAACTGTCCGAGGTCGGCTCTCCTTCCTTCATGTGCTCATGTAGTCGCAGCTCAGATCCCTCGGGAGGACACCTGCCTTGCTCACCCCACTCCACCCGAACATTCAGTGGGGCAGACTACAGCACCCCAACCAAGCGCTCCTTCACGGTGCCCCAGCTCGTGCTGCCTCCTCTTAACAGGTGGCCAGATCCTCCTGCCAGGACTGCTCTTTCACGTCCTTTAATCTCCTTTTCTTCTTCCTCTTTTCCTCGATCCATCCCCGGTTTCTCAACTCCTGGTTTGTGCCAGCCTGTATATATCCACACACACATCTCCGTGGGCACAGCGCCTTAATCACATGCCACAGGAAGCCAATGAAGCAATTGAGAACGATGGCACCCACACGTGCAGGTGCCACTCACTCCTACTACCCCAATTAACTCCCCCCACGGCTGTACAATCGCACCCACGGAGAGTGACACGGCTTTATGGATTTAAAACCTGGCCCCTTTTCTTTTGAAGCCGCAGACCTGCTATACCACAATCCGTCTTCCCATTTTTGACATCTTTTTTGGGAAATGCCTTAAGGCAGAGCTGTTCAATTACACATTCACTTGGACCAGATTCTCAAACCAAGACAGGTAGCCGAGCCAAATGTTTTCAATGGCCGGTAAGCAGCAGGGAGTGACAACAATGAAACCAACGCAAATGAATGGACTGAATAGAAAGTCACGTTTTTTCTCATTGTTTCCTCTTTACATTTGGTCACATCTCAAAGGGCATAAAGACAAAATAGTGCTCAGTATTAGCAATAGCATTTGTTTCTTCTTGGAAATAAAATGTTTTGGTCGCCTACTAATTCCTGACATTTATATAGCGCCTTTCTCACTAAGCAAAGTGCTTTCTGCTCCTCGCAGGCAGGACCCGAGACTCAAACCCAGGATCTCCTTACTGCAGGGCAGCAGCGTCACCAACACACCCCTGTGTATGTAGGACCCTGTCATGTCACAAAGGGCATTTAACCCACGACAAGTACAATACAATACAATACAATTTATTTTTGTATGGCCCAAAATCACACAGGAAGTGCCGCAATGGGCTTTAACAAGCCCTGACTCTTGATGGCCCCCCAGCCTTGACTCTGTGATAAGAGTAACTCACAACAACAGTGTATATTCACACAGCACACTTCCATACTGTGTTATCGAGGCATTTTCCTCTACTTACCCTTTACCTAGGGGTCAGTGTACTCATCAGGTTTGTTGGTCTACTGTCACACACACACACAGACCCTAACCACAACAGTGCCCCATGAATGGCACACACACGCTGATTAACCTCGGGCACTGTAAACCACACAAGTGTCTTAGGAATAACATGGCCTGTCACTCTCTCTGCACTTCAAGAGACTTACTTATTATTGGCACGAACAACATACGACATTTTAATGATATCTCACACCTAAATATTACTTTTGCTCTCCCAGAATACATTTAAACATACAAAAGGCTCAGCACTCTTGACTATCGGTCATTTATCAGCCAAGAATGCCTCACTTGACGTCCTGTTCCCTACGTTTGGATGGAGCTCACACCCTCAGCCTTAATAAACCTCACAGCACGGAGCGTATGGCAAACCTCCGACTGCACCAAAGAAATCTAACTTAGTACTTCAATCACTCATTAGACATGAAGACAAAGCAGAGAAAGTCACACAACAAGTAGAGCAGGACAATTCAGGTTGTATGGTATGAAATGCCTCCACTCTATTTGCTTTTGTTGATGGCACCAACTATTTGATTCAAACTTATCAAGCCTGCTTTTCTGCCGGCAGGTTTTGCTCTATTTAACCGCCAAGACCTGGGAACCCATTTCTTTATTCAATGAGGTCAATCAGGGCTGATGGAGACGGACCACTCAGAGTGGAGAAGCTGCAGTGACAGTCACACCGCAGTCCTGAGTGCTCGCCATCTGTAAATTGAGTACTCCAGAAGGTTAACATGTATAAGAATAGAAAAATGGAAGTAGTGGTGAAGGTGTGGCATGGAGCACTGGGTCTGCAGGAGAAGAATCTGTGCATCTGACAAAAGGGGATTTATGTTTTAAGGAAGGATGCTCCCCTATAGCCTGTCAACCATAAAATATTTGGTGCTGTAAGACAGCAGACAGGGTCGATTTGGCTTTAAAGGGGGTAAAATCTAATGCCCGTTGATGCCATTTATGATATGCCAGCTGACATCCCTTGTTACACATCCATCATTTCCAGTATCACACAATGAATTAAAGGTGGTCAGTTTATTCACTAAACAACAACAATTTACTTTTTTATAACCCAAAATCACAAGGAGTGCTGCAATGGGCTTAAACAGGCCTGGTCTTTTGACAAATGCTTTGACATGCTAAGAAGAAAAGGAAACCCTGGAAGGGAAAAAAATGGAAGAAACCTCAGGAAAGGCAATTCAGAGAGAGACCTCTTTCTAAGGTTTGTGTGTGCAGTGGGTGTCAAAAAAATGGGGTCAACACAACACAAAACAGACCTCAAGTCATCCTCTTCACAGTGCTAGATGGCCAATCTGTCATGGAATACAACACAGCAGTACAACTGTAAGGGTACAAGTATGGAGCAGAATTCAACAGTAGATGATATCACATAAGAGGATTTGGATTTGTTCAGAGTCCTGGAGACCTCGGCCATCAAACTGCCTCCCCCTATTGGTCATTCCACAGCCGAGTCAGCGCTAATCCAATGACAGGACCCCTCTACCCGATGACTCCTGCGATCCTCCATCAGGGATGACTTTACCTTAGGCAGGCAAAACAACTTGGCAGGTGGGCCATGGCACCAAGTACCACATTTGAGTACCGAGAAGAGAAACAGAATAGTTGAGGGTTAGTATCCAGTTATTAACTGTCATGTGACTTATGTTTTAGTGCTAATGACTGACAACAGAGATGTAGTCTGTACAGTTAATCAGCAGCTCTAGTCAGGGTGTGCTAAACTGAAGTAGTGAGTCTTAAAAGCTGAGACTGAAGGGGCATCTCTTATAGTAGCAGGCAGACCACTCCACAGTTTAGGGGCCCTGTAACTAAAAGCTCGACCTCCCACTGTTATTTTATTAATCCTTGGAATCCTAAGCAGACCGGCATCTTGAGATCTTAATGTGCGCTCAGGTTTGTAAGTCATGATAAGTTCAGACCAGTAAGCCGGACCTCGGCCATTTAATGCTTAATATGTTAAAAGAAGGATTTTGAAATCAGCCCTAAACTTAACCACGAGCCAGTGTAAGGATTTAAGAACTGGAGTTATGTGTTTGTATTTTCTTGTTCTTGTAATAATTCTTGCAGCCGCATTTTGGATTAACTGGCAGCTGTATAAAGAACAGTTTGAACATCCAGTGAACACCGCATTGCAGTAGTCAATCCTACTAGAGATAAATGCAGGAATTAATTTCCCAGAATTCTGTTTATTTAAAAAGCGCCTTAAGAAAAAAGCGCCTTAAGATGGAAGAAACCTGATTTGGACAACTTTATAATGTGCTCTTTAAATGACATGCTAGAGTCAAAAAGAACTCCGAGATTGCAGGCTGATTTAGTAAAATTATTGGGGATCCCAACTGATTTAAATGATGATAGTTGTGTGATCAGCGTCATTCCCTCCAACAATTAGCATCTCTGTTTTATCAGTGTTTAAAGACAAGTAGTTCTCATCCATCCACTCAACACAACTAATTAGAGACAACATCAGAAAAACTTCATTTGATCTAAATGAAAGGTGTAAGAGCCATTTTCCTAGTTGTATAAAATTTATGAATATTTATTAGATGATAATGCATAATCTATGGGAAGTTCCTATAACCCCTGTAAATAGAATTGTATTATATTCTTGCCATTTTTAACAGCTTGGAGTAAACATTATTCTTCAGTTAGTTAGTGACATCCTTGCCATGAGTAAGGTGTGGAAGACATAAGGTTTTAAACCGTGCCTGGGCACATGCCTATGTGCCAACCGGCCTATGGGCCCTTTGAGTGTGTGAAGTAATATATATGTAAGAAAACTGCACTTAATTTATGTGCTGTGACGTACGTTTAAAGCATACAGAAGAAGAAGCTAAGAATCTTTAACTAGAGAAGAAGAAGTAAAGAACCTTTAAGTACAGAAATAACTAAAGTTTTTCAAGAAAAGCTAAGTTTAGAGAATACAATTTTCCCTTTTTTTTGCCTTTTATTCTACGTGTGTAGCTATTTTTTCTTTTTTTCTTGTGTGGATTATTTGCTTTTAACTTTCACTAAATATTTTTAAAACAAACTTTTGGACTTTGAGATTTCTTTCGGCACGCTTTTGACCCGTGCTTGACCACACCTATATCTCGGCAGCTACACATAGGGAATTCACAAAAAATTCTTTCTGTTGCCGATAGGTGGCAGCACCTGCCCTGCTTTCCAAAATGGCGGGGAGACGGTTGTCAGTCGAACAGCGGGTGCGGTGTGTTTGCCTTTTCTTGATGACGGGCAAGGTTTCCGAGGTGCAACGCAGGATGTTGGAGGAATTTGGACCACCTGCAGTGCATAGGAACACAATCTCCCAAATCAACGAAATGTTTGACCGGACTGGTAGTGCCAATCACCCAAAAAATCCCGGACCATCGAGAAGTGTGCGAACTGACGACATGAAGAATCGTCTTCGCGCTGAACTGGAATCGTCCCCGTATAAATCAAAGTCATCCAGATGATTGTCTGCACAGCTGAACTTTGGTAAAACCAGTGTGCTGAGGAAGTTGCATGAAATGAAACATATGCCCTACCATCCACGACTTCTTCATGCTCTCAATGAGGACAACTTCGACCGGAGGATTGAGTTTTCAGAAACGTGGCTGGCTGGCAAGACTGGAGGGGGATCCAGAACTGGCTCAAAATGTGGTGTGGACTGATGAGGCCATCTTCCACACATCTGGCTCAGTCAACAGACACAACTGTGTCTTTTGGTGCGCAGACAACCCCCACATTACCATTGAAGTCGAACACAAGTCCCCGGGAGTGATGGTATGGGCTGGTGTGTCTTATGATGGAATTGTTGGCCCGTATTTCCTTGAAGGAAATGTCACAGGGGACAGGAACCTCAACCTGCTTGTGAATGATGTCATCCCAGAACTGCAGAACAGACAGAACTTCAACCATATTTGGTGACAACAGGACGGGGCTCCACCTCACTTTGCGATAAATGTGAGGAACTTCCTTAACCAACAGTTTCCAAACCGGCGGTTAAGATGTCGAGGGCCTGTTGAATGGCCTCCACGGTCACCTGACCTTACCCCACCAGATTTTTTCTTTGGGGATATCTTAAGGACAAGGTCCACACGCATCCTATTGACAATTTGGAGGATCTGTGCCTGGCGATTGTTGAGGAGTTCAGGAAAGTTCCTCAGCAAATGTGCCGAGAGGCATGTGATGCTGTAGCCAGAAGACTCCGAGCCCGTATCCAACTGAATGGAGGACAAGTGGGACATTACATGGAAAGTCAGTGAATTAAGTCCATTTTCGTTTATTACACGATATTTCGAACAATTCTTTTGTCTTGCATTGTTTTTCTGCATTCCATTAAAAGTTGCATAATTAGATCTGGACCACCCTTTACATTACAAATACAGGACAGCAGCAGCCTTCCAGACACCAGCGCAGATCCTCAGCCTCAGAGCCACCACTCCTGTGACATGTGACAACAGGCACTGTTGATGCACTGTCTGGGCACACAGGGACCACGTGCTTGTAAAGCCTTCTCAGTCGAGATCAACTCATGGAACATTCCGGCGCCCTGAAGGTACGAGGAGCAACTCCTCCCAGCCACCAACAGCAGTTACGTCAGGCCAGAGCGCCTCTCATTTTGAGAACCAACAAATGTGCTCCCTAACACCCAAAATCTAACCTGACATATGTGTTTGTAATTTTACTTCCATAACAAGTTTATTATGCAGACTTTATAAACGTAGCCTAGTTAATGTTACTCCTATCAGTTTTTGATTAGCTGTAATAAAATTTAAAAAGTGCACCAAAAATCATGGAAGGGGTTCAAATTGTAAAACAAAGAAATCATCAGGACCAACAGCACCAGCAGACGAGTATTTATTGTACATTTACTTATTCATGAATGTCCATAATCATCAGAGCTCCCATTGGCACAGCTGAACTCTCATGCTACGCGTTGCTTTTTGCTCTTTTTTTCCATTTCTCACAGCTATAAGAAGTGTGCTGGAACGTGATTGGTCAGCGCCTAACAGGAGAAAGGGCACTTGGGCCAATGAGGAGAAAGAGGAGGGACTTGAGCCACAGTAGGCACACCTCTGTGAACACCCCAGCTGGAAAGTCACCTGATCGAGTCGCAGTGAAGAAGTCACGTCACGCCATTCTGTGCTCTGTGGCCACAGACTCGACACTTCGTAACCACCAGGAGGTTCTGCTGGGCGGCTGAGTCTCCTTGAACACAAAGAAAGTTTCCTTCTGCACACACTGGTCAGTTTCTGGGGTAATGAGCAAATGATGGCGGTCCAATGGGCATCTCTGTTGAGCTGTGAAATGTTGCGTATGAGTTGATAAATATTGCGTATGTCTTTACTTGTAACTTATAACGTATATCATTGATAAGAACAGCAGTGGTGTGACGTTTAACTAAACCAACCTTAGGACTACGTCAGGATATTGAATTTAACGACAGTACTGGGGGAAGCGCCTCAAACCAATTTGGCCAGTGACTCTCTGCAGGACCCTCTCAACCAACCCCCTCATGGAGGCCAACTACCCTGCTGGCAAACATCAGTTCAACAGATGGCATCGGAGGGCAGGTGTGAGACCATTGGGTCACACCAGTATTCTGGTGGTCTAACGTTGCCTGTTTGGTTTTAAATCAGAAGCCATTAAGAACCACAACGCCCTATTGGCTGTAGGGTTTGGACAAAATGTCTACAAATTTGCTTGCCCCACCCTCTGTTTCTTTGTCACACCATCACAATGAAGGAGCATCTCTCACACATTATGGACCTGAAAAGAAGAGCACAGCTTGGCAGCCATATTGAGACAGGCCTGTTCTGAAGAAAGCGCACTAGAAACGACTGACTTAACCGGAGACATTTAAAGTGACAAACGAGTCCGTGTGCCGCCTGAAACGACACATCAGCATTGATCAGGTGGTACAGTTGCCAATTTCCACTTGTACTTTGCTTATTGTTATTACATTATGAATATTACCAGAAGTTGTAACTTAGCGCCTGCTTGTCTTTTACTCTGTGTAATTGCCTGAGGTTATAAATGTAGAAGAGAAGGAGGTGAGAAGTTAGAAAGTCCAATACCTTATAAACGGTGCTAAGACCCTGGGATTTGAGGCATCCTGACAAAGGTGGCACAATAAAGAATATAAAAGGGCAAAGGAGAGTAACAGAGATCTCCACCAAGACGAAACAAACTCCATCCAGTTTAGCCAACTTGGCAATGTTAACAAAATGTTATAAATGGACGTTGTGTCCACAGCAAACAAAAATGAGCCTAAAACTGCTGATTCTAATAAGATGGCAACCTGACGCCAACACACATTACTGAATGGCTTTGAAAAAGTCGTAATCCTCATAAAACAAATCAGCGTATCGCAGGATGAGCTCCAGAGCATTGAGGATTAGGATGTCGGTGCTGCAGTCCAACTCCAGCTCAGATGAGTAGTTCCTCACTGGGACGATGCAGGAGACGGGCAGGCCGAGCAGATTACCAGCGGCGGTCACCTGAAACACAAGGTGAGTGGTCACTTACAGCAGGACAGAGGGTGGGCCGATGTCTCTCACCAGACGGACAGAAGCTGCAGAAACTCAACTTGCCTTGTCTTGGATGTGTCGGCACACATAAACACGACTCACGTCCTTATCGACGGCGTGGCAGACCTCATCGATGTGAGTCAGCAGAGCCACCTGTGGCACCCCTAAAAATTAAAAGAGGGCAATGTGAAATCTCAGTGCGCCTGTCCATCTTATTGAACTCACTATGTGTGAAGAATACATGAAACTTAAGTAAACCTACACCAAGGATCTGGACGGTGGAGTGAGATGAATGCATTTGGTATCTGTCCATGTCTCGATGTTTGTTGACCAAGTTCTGGCCTGTCCTTCTGAAGATGGCCCTTGTTGTCTTGCAAACAAGCTCACCTCAAAGGGATCAAAACGCAACATGATGGAGCATGAAAGACCACCTGTGATATTCCATAAGTTAGATGTGATCCTCAGCAAGGTGGCTGCATCTCACTGTAAAGGACGACCAGACGTTCTCCACACCAAACAAACAGTGAAGTGTTTGTTCGGAGGCGAACTCGGGCAAATGTCCAGTGTGGCTGTTGAAGGAGGGAGCAGAACTTTTCTTATAGCATTTAAATAGTGCTGCGGTGGGTTGGCACCCTGCCCGGGATTGGTTCCTGCCTTGTGCCCCGTGTTGGCTGGGATTGGCTCCAGCAGACCCCCGTGACCCTGTGTTCGGTTTCAGCGGGTTGGAATCTGGATGGATGGATGGATGTTTTTAAATAGTGGGCTTTCTATGCTAAACCAGCTTGCTACAGTTATGTGAGAAAGTAAGTGCACCCCATGGAAATGATTGACTTTTTCATCATATTTGAACAGGCAAACGTTCAATCTTCATGCAAACCACACCTAAAGATAGAGGTGATCTACTTGAAGAAAAGGCACAACAAACTGACACGGTGCGTTCATTCTGATAATCTAAATGAACAAAAATGGAGATCTGTCACAGGGAGAAATGAAGTCCACCCCTACACTCCTCACCAATTCAAACCCATCAAATTAGAATCAGGCCTTCCAGATGAGGTGCCAATGATTAGGACATCTGCAGGTGGACCTGACTGTCTTCTTTAAACCTCAGCTATTGAGGGTCCGACATTAAGTTTAATATTGATGTGTGTGGTGTCATCATGAGAAGATTAAAAGAGCTCCCTAAGGCCATCAGAAAGAAGACTGTGGACACCTAGGAGTCTAGCAAAGGATATCAAAAGATCATCAAATTACCTGAATCCAATCATTCCACTGTACGTAAAATCATCTACAAGTGGTACAGATTTCAAATGACTGCTAATTTGTGAAGGACTAGCCAGTCCAGCAAATTCAGTCCAAGAGGTGACTGTTTGATACCTAAAGAAGTCTCCAAGAACCCCAAAATTTCATTGCAGAATCTGCAGATAACTCCTGCAAACGTTGGTGTCAACGTCTGTGCATCTACAATTAGAAAGAGCTTCCAGAAATCTGACCTGCATGTCAGGTGTGCCAAGAAAAGCCCTTTACTGTCCAAAAAGAACATCAGAGCAAGACGACAGTTTAGCATTGAACATCTAGACAAAGACCAGACCTTCTGGAATAGAAGAATAAATGACAGATGAATAAAAGTTGGAGTTGTTTGGCCACTGCAATTGTAGACATGTTTGGTGCAAACAAAAGAGAGCATTTTAGGACAGATCACAATGCCATCAGCAAACATCACAGTCCATGGGGACTCCTGTCCATAAATGCAAATTCCACATGTGGACAAAGTGCAGCCCTCCAGTCATCACCACCTCAAATTCCTTCAATTAATATCAGTAGCAAATTATTAGAATCAACATTAGAGAGGATCTCGTCTTATTTAAACTAACTCAGACCATTACTTTGATGTTGAAGTGCATGTCATCACCGTAGTCTACGAGACCTTCAGAAAGAAGCCTCGAGATGCCTAAGAGTCTCAGCAGGGACTTCAAAAGATCTCCAGACAACTGGAAATTCACGGTCTACAAGTACCGAAGACGTCAATTAACTGCCAACTTTTCAACTGAAGAGAAACAATTGGAGTTTTCGTCTTGTGAGAGATGGTCGGCTGTTCATCCCAGCCAATACCCCCAAGCCACTAGATGGAGCCCTCTCTGTAGCATGGAAGTGCCCCGAAGACCAGCAGGGAATCATGGACAATGGAGTTTTTATTCCCAACCCTGCTGGACACCGTGGGGCCCACCAGAGGACGCTGCAGGGAGGCTCAAGGACTTATACGTGCCCTATAACCCGGAAGTGCATCATGATCACATGACCGGAAGGAATGATGTGCTTAAAAGGACTTTTAAGCTGACCCGGAAGTGATGAGGACTTATGGATTGTTGGGATGGAACCACTTCTGGGTTAGGGACTATAAAGGACTCTGGGAAACCCCAGACAAGTGAGCTGAGTTGGGAGGCAGGGTGGCTAAGCGTCTGGGAGTGGAGGTTTGTTTATTGTTCGTGGATTTATTGAGTATTGTGGAGAGGGTGCTTTGTGCACTTATTTATAATAATAAATATTATTATTGGACTTTTATCTGGTGTCTGACGTCTGGTCTGAGGGTTCAAGGTGTCACGGAGACCTCTATCTGTCACAATATTTTTGGCCAGGGTTTTTCACAGTTCCCTTATCCTTTTCATTTTCATTTAGAAGCCTTTGTTCCTTTGAGTTAAGGTGCTGTCCACACCGATGTCTGAGCTGAGCGTTTTTCTGTAGCGCCAGGTGAGCGCAGATTGAACGCCGACCATTTCTCTGCTCGTTGCAGCGAATCAGACCGTCCACACGAGCTCTCACCGCTTGCGTTCGGTCGGAGGTGCGTTTGGATGGCATAAAAAAAAAGAAAACGTCACATGCAGCTTTTTCTTGGTGTCAATTTCTGCCAAAATGAGCGTGAAGGAAACATCTGAATTGCGTTTACATGTCGTTCATTTAATGTTCTGGAGGGCCGGCTATGTCTCATGATTATGTGTGTGTGTGTGTGTGTGTGTGTGTTTCAGAGGCAGCACGGGGGGTCTAACTAAGATTAAATCGCCGGGACAGGAGCTAACTGAGTGGACTAACACTTCTTCTGACCTAAACTTCCTCTTCCTGTTCCTCTCCACGCCCATGATGACCTCATTTCCAGTAATTACCTCGTAATCCCGCCCCTTCCTTTTTTGGGGCTATGTAACCGCCCACATATCCTTTGTTTTCAGTCTTTCTTTTGTTGCAGACTCAGTCTGTGGTGATTACTCTGCGGAACTGCAGTTGTATTTTTGTTGTTTTCTGTACAATTTATGGAGTGGATCCCCACAAAACTTTTTGTGCCTTCTGTCTCTCTTTTACTATATATACTGTATATATAAGTATTGTGACGTGTCTTGCCACTGCATGGGCTGTAAGGGGTGGAAGCAGTGATGGGGTGGAGTCTTGGGGGGCACTTTTTATAAGGCCTTGGGGCCCCTCCCTAGAGACAGAGAGAGAGTTGAGTGAAGGGTTAATTAACGGTGCGTGAAGAAAAGGTGAGGTGGTGGTCAGAAGAGAAAGTGAAAGGAAGACAACATCAGGTGGTGAAGGGAGCGAATAGTGAAGAGGTAGATAGGACGAAGGTGAATTATCTTTGTTATTTTGAAGGTGTCCCCGTGACCCAGACAACGGGCAGCAGTAGGGCACCGTTTATATTGTGGCATATTCGATAAAAAGCCAGTCGGCATTTGGACAAGCGGCTCCTCAGTGTGTTTATTCGACAGGCCGTCACAGTATATATACTGTATTTCATCAATACAAGAATGATAATAATGGAGAATTTGTAACAGTTTGTAGGTTTGTGCTAATGACGTAACTTTACCTACTATGGATTATTAACACCACTGGGCGAGTGCGTATGCCAGTCCTGTTTGTAGATTTGCTTACTTCAAGCTGCCAAGTGGCCGCTCCTCAGGGCTAACACTGACTCGCTTATTGGATGATAGGCGTGTAATAAGGTCTCCTGGTCCTGTGTCTTTAGCCTCGTGCCCTGCTTTTGTTAAATAATTTGATAATTCACAAAGCAATGAAGCAGGTCCCCTCAAACTGACCGTCCCCCCGCCCTCACTCGATTACCAAGGTCTCGGATCTTCAGCCGCAGCTCCTGCAGCCCTTCCTGGATGTCATCAGGGTAGGTCTGCACTTTCCTGGCATCGACCACAAAGGCCACGCAGGCGATTTTGTTTGCTATGCCCGGCGTACTGATGTACCCTCTGGTGTCACTGCCAATGGCTTCAGATGAGTTGAACTGTAAATAGAAACACAAGAAGATGTCAGTGAGAAAAGAGCCTCACACCGACGTCACTAATGACAAGCCCACCGACGTCACTTGTGACACTCCAGACGTTATCACAAGTCGAATCACTGAACACGTCAGTTTGATGACTAAAGATGAGCAAAGTGAAGTCAGAGAAAGAATACGAGTTAGAAGGTAAGATGTCTGCCAGTCACTTCGGAGGTCCGATATTTTCACTGCTAACCCTTTCGAGTTGCCATCTGCACATTGGTCATGCTTTGCATTTTGTATTCCAATAGATGGCGCATCAGAGAGCAGTAGAGATTCCTCTAATCGTCAGTCACAGACAAAGAGATGACAATATAACCTGAGAAAGGAAAATTTACTGAATTACAAAAAGAAATAAAGAAGGGCAAGCTAATTTTATTTTACTCCACTAAAGATTGTGGTGATCTGTCGTTATTTATGTTGCAAAATGACATCAAAATCCAAACGATAAATCCACTTATCAGCTGCAAAGAGAACACGTTAGCCTCTGAGGGCACGAGTTTCAGACCCCACTTAATGGTGGTCTTAGCATCTTTAATAGTTAGTTAGAGTGTTTGTGTGCTTGTCTGTTGCCTTAATGGCACCTTGTGATCCTCCCTTCCCAGCTCACAGAATTCAAGCCCAGGAGGAGGCCTGCTCCTCAAAATAAGCCTTAACCCAAAATCTAGAAGCAGAGTACTGGCCTGCAAAAGATTATAAAAAATAAAACATCAGGACTTTTCAAATTCTAAATAAAAAACCACTAAGCACAGGAAGAGGGGGAATCTCAGTAAACCCCTGGCCCTGAAATATTAAAAGCCACCATTGTTTATTGTCATGCTACAGCCAGGACTGCTGCGTTGTGTAAATCACCTTTTGTTGTCTTTATGTATTGTGTTTCTTTAATATGCTGTGTTTATTATTTTTCATCTCTGTGTTATGTCACTTTTCTAAGCCTTAGTGTTCCTCGTTGTCTGCCCTGCCTCATGTAGGTGGAGCCTAAGGAGGCAGTGCCCCCCCTAATTAGCGAGCTGGGGTGCTGGCTGGGCCCCGCAGTGTTTAAGATGAGGCCAAAGAAGACTCAGGATGGTGGATTAGATGACCTTTCACAGTTGAACCCTTTGGAATTCCCATTGATTGCTAATCAAGTGTGGTCTGATCTTCATCAACGTCACAATTCTAGACAAACCCAATTTGAGTAAACTAATAACACACACACACGGTTGTTAAAAGTAACAAAATCCTGATGAATATTAAATGTTTGCAATGCTCACTTTTCGTTGTATCTATTGTATTATCTACATTACGAATGCACTTCTGCTTCGCTACTTGCTTTTGAGTACCAATGGCCATGGCTGGAGTCGCAGACGCTCCCTGGTGCTAATAAGATGGCAACTTCAGCAGCGTCAGAGCCTTCACCGTCACTTTAATTCTTTTTATAGAATAAGCACTGCGCACTTCTGGGACTGAAGGTCTTGTCTGCCTCCTCACTTGCTGCTCGTCCAGGGCGGTTATGAACTACAAGATGTGCCAACAGGGGCAGGTGCCAGGGCTGCGGGCACTTGGGCAGCACATTAGTCTGGAACAGGGGTCCCCCACTCCGGTCCTGGAGGGCTGCAGGTTTTCATTCTCACCCTTTTCTTAATCAGTGACCTGTTTTTGCTGCTAATTAACGTCTTTTGAATTCATTTTCATTGATTTGCTCTTGAAATCTCAGACCCCTCAATTGTTTCTCTTTCCTTAATTAGCCGCCAAACAATCACGAGATACCACATGAGCCAAAACAACCAGTGACCATCATACAGTATCTGAAAATAAAGAAAGGTGAGGGTCTCAAGAATGTTGATCTGCTCGGGTCCTCAAAACATTTGAACAGAAAACAGAAAATCAAGAAAGAGAGAAGCAACAAGCCATGGAGTCTGAGAAAGAATAACTTGAATTAAGCCAATCGATCAAAATGTAACCCAATAGAGATGCTAAGCAGTCAGAGTGTAAGACAAATGTACTAAACTAACTTTGAAGGTAGCTTTTGATATTATATAATCAATTATTATGTGCGATGATCATTATGTGCAAAATGTAAGCTATAATAAGAATGTGCTGTGCATTAACCCCTTGTTGCCTTTATGTATTTACAATTATGTAAAAAAAGATATTATTTGTGTTTTTGCTGTCAAGCAGATGCTAAATTAAGTGGATATACAGTACATATAATTAAGTTAATTGTATATAGCACACAAGCAAACAATAAGCTGGTACGTGTTTTTATCTTAGTACAACCTACCTCAAATTTGGACAATTTCTCAAAATTAGCAGCCAAAATCCATGTGCACAGCCACGGCAACACTTCGCTTCCATCAGACGGATGTAGTTTCCACTATGACTGCTAGATGGTGTGACCGTCGCTTCCAATACGATCCTTGGTACGTATCAAATACGCATTAACTGGCATTGGCAGGATACATACGCCACCTCTGCGATTCATTCAGGCCTGAAGTGGTTTGAAGCGATTTCACGACAATCGTCTACAAGGAGTTAACCGACAGTATAGCATTAATCCTTTAAGAAGCTGAGAAAAGATTCTTAAATTGTGACTGCCACATAGCCGCTGAAGTGTTGTCACCCTGATGGTGCAGAAGAATACGGAAGTACATGTTAGCAAAGTGCTGTCTCTGTAAAACTAGCCATTGCTGAATTGCATAGTCCAGCGGTTCTCAAACTGTGTGGTGCGCCCCCCTAGGGTAACAAAAAAGGGGGCGCAAATGTTGCCATATGTGCCGTAATTTCGCTATTCGTAGGGAAATGTTAAACTTGTAGTGGTGTATCTGCAGCAAAAAATATAGGAATAAATTTTATTAGGGTTTCAAAAAAATGTTAGGGGGGCGATTAAAACTGTTATGAAAACTCGGGTCGCAAATACTTAAAGGCTGAGAAACGCTGGCATAGCCTAAGTTGGATGGGGAGCCTGGGACTTTGGGCATGCTGACTACCGTGTACTTCTGCACATACTGATTGAATGTGTCATCTTGAGCTGCTTGCAAACTCTGCGTGACGTCAGATTGAACTGACATACTTCCTCCTATTGTTTAGGAAACAAACTGGTATAAAACTGAGCTAACTTCCTTGTTTGAGCAGGCTGCCTGTAACAAACTGAGCTGTCAGGTCCTGCAGCCTCCCTCTTCTCACCAAGAATAAAGAAATTGCTTTTTACTTTTTATTGGTGTCCGCCTTCTGTTGTTCTCGAATTCAGCGACCACAAGTTAAAGAACGGGTTTAATGAACGACAAGAATCAGAGCCTCATTAAGCAACTGGTTGGAGTGAAATGGTTTGGAGTTTAAGGCCCAGAGTTAGGTGGTCTTCTGTTGGCCCACTCACTTTACGTTTCATTTCTGTTTGGGTGCCATTTAAGGAAAGAAATGAAGCAAATCAGAGGAACAAATCTTAAACAACAAGCCAATTAAAATGAATGTTAAAGGAGTTAATGAGCAACAAAAACTGCAATTATTAAGAAAAGGGTTAAAATGAAAACCTGCAGCCACTGCGGCCCTCCAGGAGTGGAGTTGGGGACCCCTGATCTAGAAGTTACAAAGGCCTCATAGTAGATGAACAGAATGTGCCATGTGTGCGGTTGGCATTTATGCTCCGCCTTGAAGTGTGTTACTGTGTGAGGAATTGCACTTCTTGTTTTTAATAATGTCAGGTTTACTCTTGTTTAGAAAGTCTTTTCACTTGAATGTTTCTTTTAATATTTGTATGCATACTGCTTATTAAAGGCTGCAGCACTTATTCGATTAACATTTAATGACATTTCTAGCCATTTAGTCCTCAGTGTTCAGGTATGGAGGGTCCGGCTGTTGGTCGAGCCTCAGATTCAGGTGTACAATGTGGATTTCATCCCGGCTGTGGAGCGCTGGACCAGCTTTTTACCCTCACAATGATATTGTAGGATTCATCAGAGTGTGACCAACCAGTCAGCATGTTGTTTTGTGGACTTACGATGGGGTCCCACATGGGGGGTCCTCTTGGGTGGTGCTTTGGAAGTATGGGGTATCTGGTCAGCCTGTTCAGTCCTCGTACAACTGGAGCGAGAGCTTGGTTTGCATTGCTGCCAGTTGGTCAGACTCGTTCCCGCTTGGTGTGCCCTTTGTCACTGATTATTATGGCCAGAATTTCTAGGTGCAGTAAAGGGGGTCCAGTCTGGTGGCCTCAGGAGTGCCCCTCTGCTTTTTGTGGATGAGGTGGCCCTGCTGGCTTCATCGGGCTGTGATCTTCGACATGCCCTGGGGTACGCCTGAATATGGAGCCATTGAGCAGATGGCTATCACTGCGGCTCATCGACATGCCACACATACGCCACAATACAGAATGAAGAACGACAGCAAGAGAGAAATGTCTGGCGACAAACAAGGAGATCATTAAATACTCACAACGTCCGCCATATGCAAACATGCTTTTACATCCTTACATCAATGTTGGGTTGAGGAGGACGTCTTTTGACAGTTAGATCTGAGATGTGCTCACAGTGGGGTGGTGTTTGTTCATACTAATTATAAAAGAATGCATTGCCAATTTTGAAATGTTCAGCTTGCTCAACAAGAACCAGCAATACAAGTTAAACACATTAGAATTTCAACAGGAACTGAAAAAAGAAACGATTTAGAACACATAGGCGGTACCAGCATCTCCTTACCTTAAGCCTCCATTGATAATCCCCCAGAACACCATGTGTACGTTTTTATTCCTTATTTTAGGACCAGAGGTCCACATGTTCCACTAGTATTAACATCTTCTTCTTCTTTCGGCTGCTCCCATTAGGTGTTGTCACAGCAGATCATCTTCTTCCATATCATATCATTCTGTCCTCGTCATCTTGTTCTGTTACACCCGTCACCTGCATGTTCTCTCTCACCACATTCATAAACCTTCTCTTAGGCCTTCCTCTTCTCCTCTTACTCGTCAGCTCTATCCTCAGCACCCTTCTCCCAGTATACCCCTCATCTCTCCTCTGCACATGTCCAAACCAACACAATCTCACCTCTCTGACTTTGTCTCCCAACCGTCTCACCTGAGCTGACCCTCTAATGTCCTTATTTCTAATCCTGTCCATCCTCGTCACACCCAATGCAAATCTTCACATCTTTAACTCTGTTACCTCCAACATAAAACAATAAAATATTAATTAAGGAAGTTGGCCTCCAAAGAGATTCAAACAGCAGGCAGAGGCCTTCACTAAACAGCCTCACCCCAGGCAGCCAGCCCCTCTAACTCCAATGGCAGGGTTCAGTATGCTAGACACAAAAATGTGGATGCGGTTTTAAGAGTAGATAGACATCTGAAAAGTTCCAGAAATATAGAAAGTGAGGGACTCTAAGTGTTATAAATTCTACTAAACGAGAGGAAGACAACCACCGACTACTCACCTTGTACCCCTCGGGCACATGCCCCTTCACTGCCTGCAGCACATCGTTCACCTTCACCCCTGGTAGGTCTTCTTCTCCCAATCCCATCATGTCACACAGAACCAGCGGGTTCTGTTCTCCAGCTTGTGAAGTTTTGATGTTGTATGATCTAAACTGTGGAGATAAAGGCGCTATAAAAACAGCAGAGCTTTTACAGGAGAAGCCCCTAAAGTTTGGATACGGATTGACTTATGCCAGTCATGACTCAGATTCTAAAGTTAAAAGATATGAATGATTCTTACCATGTTGGTAAAACTCTGCGCCGCCGTGCCCACCATTGCACGGAGGGCAACCCAACCATGAAAAACAGAGCCCACTGAGCTGATGAAACTCGACTTGCCTGCACCCACAGGGCCCACAAGCAGGACCTTTGTCTTGGAGACCAAGTTAAGGGGAGGCTTGTAGTTGATGATGGAGTTTTTCAGTTGGTCCCTTATCCTGCATGAAGACAACAAAGGGTGAGGGTCTGAGATGAAAAGAAACACCAAAGAGGTTTGCCCACAGTGCCCAGGGCCTGCTTTTCTAATTTGACTCCTTAGCCGTCATCCACTATGGGGCAATAACTGGGCATTTCAGTGGGCTGCTGACCTTATGTAAGTGAGCATAAAATGGCACAGTGGGACTCCCCTTCAGACATCACACCAATGGTGACGACATCATGTGACCCTTTAATTACTGTTATCACAGCAGCTGCCCATAGAGGACATGTGACATCTTATTTATGCCCATCTGGAGTCTGACCATTGGTGCATTTTGAAATATTGAAAATGAGAACAACTCGATCCCACCTTGTCAGGTCCATCCATTGCCTGGAGCTGCTGTGTCATTAGAGAGATGTGACATCAGTTAGTGATGGGCTGCCGGTACGTCATATTGGACAAGTGGGCTCAGGTGTGTGATGGAGAGGACAACCACCCAAGCAGTCCTAGAACAGAACTACCTGCTATGGCGCCATGCTGCCCCCTTACTGTGTCTGGGCAGGAATTAAACCCCAAAATCTAACAGGCATGTCTGAATGTGAGGTGACCGACTGTCACTGTGCACACTGGCCAGCCATTAGTTCACCTGAAGGGACCCAGCACTGCTGTTTTAAAGTCATGTCTGTGTAACGCTGGCTTTATGCTTGGGCTTGTGGCCTTATTGTTCTTCTCCCAAGGTGCAGACTTCATGAGATTTTCTTCTAGGATGTTCTTGTATTTTGCTGCATAAACCTTCCAGGGCCTGAGGCAGAGAACCAGAATCTCTACAGCCTGGTGATGCCACCAGGGAACAGCGTGTTGTGCAGATAAAAATCAAATAATTGACACTGTGAGTCAGGACTAAAACCAAGCCATGAAGTACAAGGATAACTCTCTATGGCACACTGCGATCAAATTGTGGCACAGCATCGATCCAAGCGAGGGGCTCAAACCATCTGCAAACCTTTGAGTGTTCCCAGGAGCACAGAAGATTCAAAGATTGTGAAATGGAAGAAGTTTGGAAGTCACCAGGACTCTCCCTAGAGGTGGATGACCAGCCAAACTGAGTAACAAGATGGGCATCGACCAACAACACAAAGGTCACTCAGTGCAGGAGTCCTCTGCTGAGATGGGAGAACCTGCTGGAAAGGACCACCATCTCAACAAGACTGCGTTTATGGTAGGGATGGTTAGACAGAGGCTGTCACCCTTGTTGTGAGCGATGGGGCAGATCCATGTTACTAGGTGACAGTGAGACCAATGTGCATCATGGGTAAATTATTGGAATTATTAATGACAACAACAAGCAGCATCTGGCAAGAACAGGCGTGTTAGTGAGCAATCAACATGGGTTCTGACTTGTGGGGGATAGTCGTGTTTCACTAATATGCTGGGATTCTTTAAAGAAGCAACAGACAAACACAATAAGGAAGGTGCATATGAGATTATCTACTTGGCTTTCAGAAGGTCCTACATGAAGGGCTGGTGACCAAAGTAAAAGAAGAGTGGAATTCAGTGTGGTGATGGGTGCAAAACTGGCTCAAACACAGGAAGCAAAGGGTGACGGCGCAAAGAACTTGGAATGTGCAGATCGATACCACAGTAATCGATACTTCAATCCTCACAAATATCAATGACTACTTTTTTTCTGTAAGATACAGTAGCGGGTTTCTTGCCAACACATAGAAGGCACTAACTCGCCTGCCGCGCTCCCGTACTGAAATGAGCAGACGCGCTGTGACGCACCCGCGCCCTGAACCCCGCCCCTTGCGCAAGCGCAGACTGTACGCCAATGTCAGACCGAGAGCAGAGAGTTGTGTGCTGCTATTCTTTACAGATGGAAAGGAATACAGCGGGCCGATGGAACATCTGTGAGAAGAATCAGCAGACCAGTGGCAAATCAAGCAGCCCAGTTAAAAAGCACACGTGCTGTTCAATAGAAAGACGTTTGTAAAACACGAAAGCGATGCAAATCTGAAGCCCGGCGATTTAGCGGCAATCAGCGCCACATACGGGAGGCTGCAGGAGAGTTTCAAAGAGGCGTCATTCAGGTAACTGTGCCGCTAGCAGGATCGTGTAGATGGGGGTTTGCTGAAGACTTTTTAGCTGAGCAAAACACTTTACTGTTTAGCACTCATTAATACTTAGGAAACGTAAAGCCCGTTGTTAGCATAATGGAGGACACATAATAGTGAAGCATCACTGTCCGAGTATTTTGTCACGAGTTCTGTCCGTTTTGTTTTTTCTGCTAATTAAAACGAAGGGTACAGTACAACGAATATACATAATAAGCCTTAAGACTACGCAAAATACTTAATAGCTATGCCTAATTTGAAGATGAAAACTTTCACTTAAAGTAGCTTTTCCTTTCCGAATAATAAGTGCCTGAGTAAACGTTAATAAAAATATTAATTTTACAAGTTAAGTGGATTTAAAAGTATCTTAACTGCATTAGTACGACCATCTAGTGTTATAAAATATCGTTTTTCTGCTTAACTTTGTTTTGTTAAAATTGTATTTTGCTCCTGTTTCCTCCATTAGGTTAGGTGGATGTTATGTTCTGTTCTTGGGCCACTAGGTGGAGACAGAGAAGACGTAAAAGAAGAGCGTGAGGAGGAAAAACGTAAAATGTTTGGTGGACTAATTGGTTCAACTAGTTGTTGAATTAAATGTTTAACTTTTGGGCACTGGGTCTTTACATTTCGAATTTTGACAACTTAACAGTGGACTGACGATGTTAAATTGGCTCCCGATGTATGTGTGTGTGTGTAGTCTTGCCTTGCACCTGCAGAGGCAAAATAACATTAAGCGTAAAAATATTATTCTTTCAGTGTTAGTACTATTCAGTATTACTCTTTCTAAAAACAAATCTGAAATTTAGCTAAATGTAAAGCTAATATGACAAAATCCATCCATTAATCCATTTTCCAACCAGTTGAATCCAAGCACAGGGTCACGGGGGTCTGCTGGAGCCAATCCCACCCAACGTAGGGCATAAGGCAGGAACCAATCCCGGGCAGGGTGCCAACGCACCGCAGGACACACACACACACACCAAGCACACACACTAGGGCCAATTGAGAAGCGCCAATCCACCCAACCTGCATGTCTTTGGACTGTGGGAGGAAACCCACGCGGACACAGGGAGAACATGCAAACTTCATGCAGGGAGGACCCGGGAAGCAAACCCGGGTCTCCTAATTGCGAGGCAAATATGACAAAATCTCTCTCGATAAAACAGAAGGGCAGAATATAACAGAAAATGCAAATGTGGGAATATTATTTTTTTTGTAAATGTTCTAAGGGTATCCGTTTAAGTACATTCATGAAGCGATTGCCTGTTTCACATGTATTAGATAATTATTATTATCTAATAATCATCCATCCATCCATCCATTTTCCAACCCGTTGAATCCGAACACAGGGTCACAGGGGTCTGCTGGAGCCAATCCCAGCCAACACAGGGCACAAGGCAGGAACCAATCCCGGGCAGGGTGCCAACCCACTGCAGTCTAATAATCATAAAATAATAAAATAATATAATTCACATGTATTATTAGAGTAATTTGAAAGCAAATTCCTATGTTTTTTTAAAAAATACTCAATATCGGTATTAGAAATCTGACACATAAAATAGTATCAATTTCAAAAACAGTGGAGTCGCCCATCCCTACAAGGATCTGCTTGAGAATCAGGTGCTGTACAGAGTGGTGTCCAGCAGGGGTCAGTGCTAAGGCTGCTGCTCTTTTTAATATCCATGAAGGATCGGACAAGAGGAGGCTGCAGATGAACCCAAACCTGGTGGACGGGCAGGCAGTGGAGAATCGGCTAAAAGGATACAGAGGGACTCGGACAGCAGACAGGCTTGGGCAGATATGTGAACGATGAAAATGATGGAAGGAAATGTAAAGAATTTCACATAGTATGGAAAATAAAAAGTCATGTACTCATGTATTGGCATGAATAGATATAAAACTTAGTACGGTCTTTTATGAGCATTAAACTTAGTGTGAGCTTTAACACGAATCAGGTATGCCAAGCAAATCGTTCAATAAAGGCATATGCCATATTTCTTTTTAATTAAGCTCAGAACGAAACCACCAATATTGAACTCTTTTAAGGCGGATGTCGACTTTTGTCAACGGGAGAGGTGGAGGGCGATAGTTAACAGCAAATGGTGACCAGACCCGCCATTACGTGTTAGTTCAACTCTCTGTACTAGAAGGAAAGTTAGCTTTGTCGAGTTGTCCGAGATTCCCTGCGCTTGCATGAGTAGCGGAGAGCAAACAACGGCAAAAATGACATCGACATCTAGTGAGAGATCGAAGCGAAAGCACAAAGCAAAATACTCCATAGACGACGTTTTGCATATTATCTCTGAATTGGAACCAACTTGTTGGACTCCGATTTTCAAGATTCAAGAGTATTTATTGTCTTTCCATCCATATATAATGTAGTAGTTCAGCATACAGTGAAATGAAACAACGTTCCTCCAGGACCATGGTGCTACATCGACCACAGGACAACGAAGAATCCACGACATGTAACATAAAGGCACATAGTATATAACAAGGTGCATGTGAGTCAAATGTGCAAACGTGTGCATCACTGCAGAACAGAACACAGAACACAGAAATCAGTCCGGTCCATGAGTGTCCAGGAGTCTGACTGCTCCACATTCTGGTGGTGACGGCCTGAATGCTTTGGTTTCTTTTTCCCAATGGCAGGAGTGTAAACAGTGAGTGTGAAGGGTGTGTTGGGTCGTTCACAATGTTGGTGGCTTTGCGGATGCAGCGTGTGGTGTAAATGTCCATGGTGGAGGGAAGAGAAACACCGATGATCTTCTCAGCTGTCTTCACTATCTGTTGTAGGGCTTTGCCATCCCTGACCGTGTAATTTCCAAACCACACAGTGATGCAGTTGCTCAGGATGCTCTCTATGGTTCCTCTGTAGAATGTTGTTAGAGTAGCTGGTGGAAGATGATGGGCTTTCCTCAGCCTACACAGGTAGTAGAGCCGCTGCTGGGCTTTCTTGGTGTTGTGGGACCAGGTGAGGTTCTCTGCCTGGTGGACACCCAGGAATTTGGTGCTATTGGTGACCTCCACAGTCGAGCCGTCAATGTTCAGTGGCAGATGGTCACTCTTAGTCTTCCTAAAGTCAACAATCATCTCCTTTGTTTTGCTTACATTCAGAGACAGGTTATGGGCTTTACACCAGTCCGTTAGCCGCTGCACCTCCTCTCTGTATGCTGACTTGTTGTTGTTGCTGATGAGACCCACCACAGTCGTGTCATCGATGAATTTTATAATGACCTGGAGATCGAGATTGAAACGAAAGTGAGGTACCAGCATCAGCTGATCGCGTGTAGCTGACGCACCTACTCAACGTTCAGCTGGGAGGACCACCACTTAGGATGACAAGATGTACAAACCAGATTGCATTGCACTGCAGCCATGACCTCTGCTGCCACCCCTGCCTCGTGAAGACAGCCTGGCAGCCAGCCTACCATGCATTCCTTGCCAGCCGTCATGCCAACTGTGAGCAGCTCAAGCCACAAGACACGGTGAACTCACAGCCACAGCACACAGCAACATGTGTTTTTATGCTGATTTTTGTGTGAAAATATTGAATTGTGTGCTTTTAAGAAAACTGAGTTTTATGGAAAAAATAAAATAATAAACTAGAAGGACGGAGAAGGGGGAGAATGATGAAAGGAGATAGTCCGAGGTCGGAGAAGGGGGAACACCTGCCAGTTGAAAGCTGGCTAGGAAATAAGGGAAGCGAGAAAAGATAATGAATGGCACAACACGAGAAATATTGGTAGGGGCCAACTGGAGTAAGATAAGCGACGAATGAGCTGTTTGAGGAGGTCGAAATGATGATATAAACTGGGTTGGGGCGGAGTGGTGGCTCAGAGGCTAAGGATCTGTGCTGGTATCCAGAAGGTTGCTGGTTTGAATCCCCGTCACTGTCAAAAGAGATCCTACTCTGCTGGGCCCTTGAGCAAGACCCTTAACCTGTAAGTGCTCCAGGGGCGCTGCACAATGTCTGACCCTAAGGGGTATTAGAAAACTAACAAATTCCTAATACAAGAAATTGTATATAAGTTGAAATAAATAAAAGAACAAAGAACAAGAACTCTTGGCCTGTTCGGGGCTCAGCTCAGTTTGGCCTAATTGGGTTGAGTCCGCGTTATCGTTTTATTGCAGTAAGGACTCTGTTCGCCTGTCCTTCAACTCCTAGAGCCTTCTTTCAAAGGGAGAATGTTTGGCATATTTTACGCTCCGACAATAGGAAGTCTGAATGCACAATGGGAGATCTGAAAATCCAAAGTATGTCCTAGCAGAAGAATTTAGGATGAATCAGGATGAATCGAGAAGGCTAATGTGACATCAGGTTATATAGCGCCCTGATGTGTGGAGTCCAAGTCCAAGGCGGTTACGCACTGGTCAGGCCTCTTCTGCAGTGCCGTCTTCAGTTTTGGTCTCCATATTTCAAAATTAAAAAGCAGCCGCAGCTGAGAACCTCCTGAGAAGATGGCCTAAGCTGAATGAGGACTGCAGGAGAAGAGATTAAATGAAGCAAAAGGGGAAACCTGACTGAAGTGTCTGAAATCATGAAGGGAGTCGGTCCAGAGGATCACGACGGTGACTTTGAAATGAGTTCAACGAGGACACGGGGACATCGGTGGAAACTTGTGAAGGGCAGATTTTGCACAGACCTATTTAGAATAAGTGACGAAGCAGAGTGGTGGAGAGCTGGCCTTTAGGGACTTTCACATCTCTACTTGGTGTTAGTTTGGGTAGAATTAACTGGATAGGATTGGTGGGCGTTGTTGGGCTGATGTTCTCGTCCAGCTTTTTCTAATGTTTGCCCGTTTTCGCCTTCATTATTCACAACACATACACTGTTGTCCTAACTGCAGGAGGTGGCAGTGCTAACCACTAAGCCACTGGGCAGTCCTTGCTGATTGGCTCGATTGGTTAAGCACAGTGCCACTCGGGGTCTGCCATGAGTTGGGGGTCGACTACTTACTCTTCATCCCAGTACAGCTCTCGCCAGGGGGAGTCCAGCAGGTCACCGAGGTCTGAAATGTAAAAACACGAGCAGGTTACACGTCACAGACAGGTGGACACCCCCAGGCAAACGTCACTGTCATGTGTCCACGGTCCCAGGACATTCTTACTCGCATGCGTTATTGTCAAATCCTCTCAGGACAAATTATAAAACCATCTTATGAAGCTCAAGTTGAAAAGTTGGACATTTGATTCGTTTAGATAAACTTTATTAAACCCGGGGAGGAATTTAGATGCCTAGAGCAGCAGAAGCATAAATGACAAATATAAAGACCCACAAGGACAAATAATACAATCAATAAACAAATGAATTTTGTGCAGAAAATGTAAAAATGAGCGTAGAGCATCAGCATTAGTCTGGGATGTCTGGGTGAAGCAATGAATTGCCTGAGAAGCCCCCCAGAGACGACTCGTGGCACACACCGTGGTGGCTAAAAGAGCTCCAAGGGAGAGCGCCTCCTAGGGAGGATGGAGGGGATTTTTCCTAATGGCTTCCAATTTTGACTGCATTCTCTTTTGGACCGCAGCTTCCGGGTGTGTCCAGGGTTGGCCCCCGATACCGAGGGGCGACGGTACAGCCGTGTCTTGCTTAATGACAGCATTCAGGTCTGACCAGTGCATTTCATCATTAAGTGTATTGACGTATATTAATTTGGGGGGGGGGGGGGGGCTGGGTCTTTGTCTGATGTCATTTTTGCTGCACTGACTTTGATGACTTTTGCTGCCTTCTGTGTGCCATCGGCATTCTGGGATGTGCCTTTGTGTCACTTCCGCCGTTGATGCCTCAAGTATCCCGACCTGACATAACCCACCCTAAACTAACCTGACCTAAAAGTACCAAACCTAACATTAGCATAATACATCCATCATATAAAATGAATAATTCAATAAAAAAACACAGAAAACAATATTAATCCTGTAATGTGACCCCTTATGACGGTGCTGACACTATGCAGTTTCATTTGCTGCGTCTCTACAGGAGCTCCGTCAGTAAAGCACAGGGTCGTTAGGTGGGACGTCATTAACCGAGTCACAGCCGTACTTCAATTCTTTGCCTGCTAGCCAGCTGCCACTCAAGCATCCAGCCCCGCCCACCTCACGAAGCACCTATGCCAGCTGTACTGCATAACATTTTCTTGCAAACCAAATAACAGGCCCTGACTGAATTATAAAACTTAAGCATCTCGTCCCGCCCATCCAGCTGCCAATCAAACATGAAGTCCCATCCTACCGTCTGCCACTCAAGCATATAACCACGCCCAGTCTGCTGCCATTCAAGCTTCTAGCCCCGCCCATCTCATGAAGCATCTATGCCAGCTGTACTGTAGAACATTTTCTTGCAAAACCAAATAACAGGCCCTGATTGATTTATAACTCTTAAGCTACTCAAGCATCTATCCCCGCCCATCCAGATGCCACTCAAGCATCAAGACCCACCCCGCCATGCCCAGCTGACTGTTGATTTAGAACACTATAAATGTGTTCTAAAATGTATTTTTATCAGCTCTCTACAATTTTGTCCCCTGGGACCTCCTCATGTTTCATACCTTGACCCAACATGCCCCCCCGTCCTATGGCTCACCTTCCACCCGGTACACCTCCAGCTCTTGCAGGACTTTTTCTTCTTCCTCCAGGTCAACTCTAGTGGCAAATAGTTTTGAAGTGTTTGTTTTGGACAAATGGAACTTCAGGCCATTCTCAAAGTTGATCATGTTGATGGTAGCTGTGACAGACTTCACAGAGGTCCTATCCAGCTCAGACTGCTCAATGTAGAAGTAAAAGGCCTTTTCATCCTTGAATGCTGCATACTGATCTCTGAGCCACTGACTTGTGCAGCCTCCCACTATGACATCATCTGCCAAGTAGCCCACCATCATGATGCAGCCCTGATTAATGCTCTTCTGGAATATATCAGACACACTGAAGCCATGCAGGCTGCCCTTGTAGAGCAGGCTGAACTTAACGTGCCCCTCAAATAGGGAGAGGAGCTGCTTCTCCGTCTGCTTGTCCAGCCGTGGAATGACAGAAGACATGACGACACCTGGAAAGAGAAAGACAGCCATGAGCCCAAGTGGCTGGGGTGAGTCCTCCGCTGGTCACTGGGGTGAGTGCTCAGTGTATTTAGATATTACTCAGTGTGTGTTGTGTATGTGGGCCTTGGTAGGTGGAACATAAAGAGGCAGGGCCATGCCACCTCCAGTATTATGAACAGAGTCTTCGTATGTCCAAGGTGACCACCGATAAGGCTATCATGATAATATTGTAGGATCCTGGGCACATATGTCTCGGGCACTAGCAGCGATAGAGTGCCCCTTGAAGCTCCCTATAATGTATGCGGTCAGGCCTCACCCCGGGTCCTCTCTCAAACCCTGACATACATGACTGGCTGCTTGTGACTGAACAATTTCTTGCATGTTCAGGGGAAGATCAGGCCAAGGGTTAGAGACCGCTACTGCACATATTTTCCCAAAATCTTTAGCGGTCCAGTGCCGCTAAGGGTGTGAATCTTAGCAGCAATGGACCGCTACAGCATTATACATTTTCATTCTCTTTGGCTTTGAAATTAACACACAAATACTTTTTAAAGTTACACTTTTACTGTAAAACTTCAGTAGAAACAATTTTTTGAATTAACTTTTTGTCAAAATCATAGAAGGGTGCGTACGCACAAAAAAATCCAGATGCATAAATCTGTGCGAACGCCAACTTTCATGTTCTTCTGCTCCATAAATCCCGGTCAGTTTGAAAAGTGACGCACGTACACGCGCCTGCTGCCACTCCCAAACTCCTCCTCTTTGAATATGCAAATCAATATAAATAGCCCTTAAGCTCAGCATTCTGTGAAAAGGCAATGGCAAAAGCACGAGGGGGAAAATAGAAGAATTTCAGCGAATACCAAGTGGAGGCAAAGAAAAACAAACTATTTATTGGTTTAAACAGTGATATGAACAACAAAAGGAAGTTGATCGAGTGACATAGCATGTCGGAGAAACTCGAAAGCTCAAGTTCACAAAGTCGCACAGTGCCCGAAATAAAAAAGAAATCACATATCAAAGTCGGCATTAAAAGGGGAGTCGTAGCCCACCGTCTGAGTGTCTTATGAAAGCTTATTATGCTACAGAGAAAAAAAAAATAGGCACACAGTAGGGAAAAAAGCATGAAATGTCAATTTCCACTTTAGTCACAAAGTTTATTTTGTCATTAAAGTAGAACATCATAAAGTTCATCTTTAAATCATTTAATTTACTAGTTTCTCAAATCCCATCGTAACTAAAGTAGCACGTTAAATGCTTTGTTTTGTATTTGATCTTCTATGTGCTCTGTGTGTGTGAATCAGTACCTGCTTCTTAAATGGGCTTTCTCTTCCTCCGACAGGACACAGAATCCATTACATTTGTGATATTACAGCTCTCTGAATAATTAAAATACTGAGATGTATATGTGATATTATTTTCATGATGATAGGAGTTAAAGCATGTTGTTAAACATGGGGACACAGTGGCGCAGTAATAGTGACGAGCTGGTGTCCTGTCCAGAGATTTTTCCTGCCTCCCGCAAGATGCTTGCTGCGCCGTGCGCGACCTTCGATGAAGTACTTTATTAGCGCAGTCCTGTCTCTTTCAAACGTACTAACCTCCAATTCCTGTCCTTACTTTTCTTTCTCCAAATACCCAATCACCACACAATCAGCTCTGTAATAGACGTTAAGCCATCTGTAAGCTTAGAACACCAATTCTTCAAAACTTTTAAGGAACATTAAAATATCTTTGTGGCACGTGTTTAATTATTCTACCCATCTATCCTTCCAGTGTCACGCCAGTCCCAGCAAGAATATAACGCGAGGCAGGAACAATCCGTGAACGGGGCACCAGCTCCTCGCTAGCGCTGTGGCACCGTGTCCTCACATGTTTAATTATTAACAATATAGATTATTTAAATGAAGTTAAAGTTTTATCTGTATAATATAATAAACATATTTTGCTGTATTTCATCTTAAAAATGATATTGTCATCTTATGTAAATACACGCTTTATAAAGTGGCGCAGGTTGTGTAATATTACAACTGTATCACAAGTTTACAGTGAGGTGATTGTACTAATAAGTATAGACAGTTCTACAAGGAGCACTTGATGGACTGATTTAGTGCGTTTAGAGTTCTTGGGATGAAACTGTTTGTGAACTGTGAGGTCTGCACAGGAAAGGCTCTGAAGCGTTTGCCATATGGGAGCAGTTCAAATAGACATTATGGCTGAGGCAGCGTGTGTTTGATGCTGTATCCTGATAATTCTCATTCCGATCAGCTGCTGTAGATCTGTGATTCACACTCAGATACAGTGATATAAATACTCTGAGTGGTGCAGTGAGAGTAATATGGAAAAGATGATCCGCTGTGGCAACACCTAACAGGAGCAGCTGAAAGAAGAAGAAGCAGAAGGTGCAGTGAGAGTAACAACGCTAAAGCAGCTATTGTATTTAGAATAGTTTGGCCATTCTGTGGACCATTATATTGTTACAGGTTAATTACAATCATTAAACTAATAAACAATATGCGGTTAATTTCAGTGTATTTATAAAGCTGCGTCAGGGATGTGAATCTAAAAAAGAAAGGGACACCACACTGGAATAGTAGCACTGCTTTGATGCTGGGTGCCACCAGTCTGCAAAACCGAGCAGAGAACTTGCGTACGCCAGGGTTGGAGTTAATGTGAAAATGTGTGTGGATTTACGGCAAGTTTAGATTTTATACATCGCGATTTGAGCGTGGAAGCGTTTGTACATAACATTTTTGCGCACCGTTTATACATGAGGCCCCTGGTGCAACTGGTTACAAATCAATGTAAAACCCTTCACCCCCAGTCCAGCTGTCGGCCTCTTAACAGCCCACCTGTATTCCCCAAGGCCAGCTGGGTGGGCAGTTCCTGACATCTTTATCAGTACCAGTTCTAGCCTGTAGTACGTACCACAATGATCTCTGTTGTTCACTGCTGATGCTTATGAGTGGTTTGAGCCCAAGGAGGCAGGACCCCCTAAGTATACAGCTTTTCAGTATTTAATGAGGTCCTGAAGTTCTCACTTGACCTGTGGCTTTGTGTCTGTCATGATTTCTGATCTGTAATTGGTGTTCTTGTGTCTGTTAGACTCCCTGGCTTTCCCTTCTGCTTCATCTTAAGTTACTTTGATAGATAGATAGATAGATAGATAGATAGATAGATAGATAGATAGATAGATAGATAGATAGATAGATAGATAGATAGATAGATAGATAGATAGATAGATAGATAGATAGATAGATAGATAGATAGATAGATAGATAGATAGATAGATAGATACTTTATTAATCCCAATGGGAAATTCACATTCTCCAGCAGCAGCATAATGATACAATAAATAATATTAAATTAAAGAATGATAATAATGCAGGTGAAAAACAGACAATAACTATGTATAATGTTAAATGTTAATGTTTACCCCCCCGGATGGAATTAAAATTAGATTAGAGGGGATTCAGAAAATACTCAGACCCCTTCACATTCTGCATGCTTTATTAAAGAAATGGAGACATTTACAATATTTTTTGTGTACACTCAACAGTCTATAATGACAAAGTGCAAACACTTTCAGAGAGGAATGCAAATTTATTTTAAATATCCAAAACCTAAAATCTCATGGAGACCCTTTGCTCAGGTGCCTGCTTTTTTGTTTTTAATTCTCCTGGAGTTGCGACTAAAACTTCACTGGAGTCCACTTGAATTGATTGGACGTCATTTAGAAAACACACTTGTGTATCCACCAGAGTATGGAAGGGCATACGAGTCACAAGACCATGAAGTCAGAGCCAGCAAAGTGGGTGGGCACAAGGGCGCTATTATTGGAGGGGCACCAAAGGATAGCCGGAAAAAAAACCCACAATGAAGCTTTTTCCCATTGTGCGCATTTTTCCTAGAACCATGTCAAAATATGGAGCAACAAAGTTATTCTAAATTAACTGATTTACTGGAATCGATGCAATGACAGCACAGATCTTACTGTATGGTGGTCTTTGTTTCTGGGGTATTTAAAAGGTTTCTCCCAGCAGGTGCAGTTTTGCGATTATATTGGCTGACTCCATGGGAGGGAAAGAAAAAAGAAAGAAAGAAAGAGAAAGAAAGAGAAAGAAAGAAAGAAAGAAAGAAAGAAAGAAAGAAAGAAAGAAAGAAAGAAAGAAAGAAAGAAAGAAAGAAAGAAAGAAAGAAAGAAAGAAAAAGATGGATGGATGGATGGAAGGAAGGAGGGTGGGTCCAGACACGCCGCTCAGAGCCATCGAGAGCCACTCCATTGTATTGGTGCCCTTTCTTGGAAATGCAATGATTAGCGGATTAAAATATTCTAAGAATCAACTTGGATTTTCCACGAAGTCTTTAGAACCCTCGCCCCTCTCTTACCCCTTGGGTAGCTACACTTAAACGTTCCTGGAAGTTCTCGATTGCCTAGTTGGGGTAACGAAGTTCTCCCTCGTGATCTGCTCCATGTGAACTCAGCATGGCATCACTCAGTCTAACATTTTAACTTCAATGAAGCTCTCGAAAAAATAAAAAAGCTTAAAGATTACTTGAATGATTTCAGGACAGATGAATCATTTGCATCGATAATAAAAAGCACAGAAGAAATACACGTTGAACCAACATCTTTATTTATAATTTGTTACCGTGGCTGTCCGTTTGTCTGTCCAGGATTTTAAACCACAAACTGTTTGAACTGTTGACCTGACATTTGGTGCACATATACTACGTGACGTCTGCTATCCGCTATCGGGGTGATGGTTGACCTCCAAGGTTATTCCTCTTTTAATTTTTATTTTACGTTATTGTAGAATCAACTCTCAGCAGCGACCAGCAGGGCGGCAGTGCGGTGCATGTGTGTGGGCGCCATTTTCAAGTCTCAGCAGCGGGCAGCACAGCGTATGCATTCTCATCCCTACCACCTTCACCGTCACTTCCCCTACCTCTTCATATCTTAAATCATTCTGGAGGCAGATTGAAGACTTAAGTGTCAGCTTAAGTGAAAAATTAAGGAACACGTACTAAGTAATTGCAGCACAAACACGGACTTAATGAGTTTTAACGCGAAAAAATGCTGATGAAAGAAGAGAAGAAGTGGGCCAGTAGGGTGGAGAAAAGAAGAGCAGCTCAGGAAGGAGCAAGGGCATCAACGTCTGAGCAAACAAGTGATAAACGTACAGAGAAAGAGGAGGAAAACTATCACGTCAAGTGTATTCACCTCACGTTATCATTATAGCAGTGCGCCGTTACTGATTTTATGATAACGTAAGAGAGCAAAGAAGAAAACAATGTTTTAATTACAAATCAAAAGCCAAATGCACTCTGTGAATTTCCCATCGGGATTAATAAAGTATCTATCTATCTATCTATCTATCTATCTATCTATCTATCTATCTATCTATCTATCTATCTATCTATCTATCTATCTATCTATCTATCTATCTATCTATCTATCTATCTATCTACAGATACAAAATTAACCTTTAAAACATTTTATTGAGCAATAATTGATTCAACCATAATGTCGATAAGCGAATGATTTCAGCTTTTAGAGAAGTACAATGATATCTCTCTGTTATAAGAGAACATCTTGGAAGGTTGGAAGGAGACGAGACGTGATTTTCTCAGAGAGACATCCTGCGAGACGAGACTTTGTGCCAAGAGATTTAATCATGGAAATAAAACACAAAGAGTAGAAGACAAAGCAGAACGTCGTAAAGAATTCAAAAACGTCTTCGTGATAAACATGCAGAGCAGTTTAGAGATAATGGAAGAATGACAATTTGAAAGTCTCTTAAAAAGGATAGTAAAGATCACATCAGTGCAAACAAACGGAAATTATAACTCGGAACAGCAAAAAGAGATCGAATATATTGTTCAGATTTAAACTTTAAGTTGTAGACTTGTAGATCGTATAATTTGTGTTGCCATCAGGGACAAAAAAAGTGGTGTTTCTTCCCAATGAAGAGGCGTATCTGCGAGAACTAAAAGGTTTGTTGTTTGGTGAAAGTGAAATCCCACGAGATGAGATTTTATGCAAAGAGATTTGGAAAAGTCCCGCCCACATCTAGAACATTTACAGCCACGCCCATGGCTCAGTCGTTTCTCATTCGTGTGAATGCCATTGTCAGACACAGTTCACGTAGAGAGAAAGAAACGATATCCACTCACGGCAGTTATACGTCGTGTTGTCACGATGCAAGTCCAAACACGGAATCAAAATTCAATGCAATATTGATGACAAAGTAAAAGTGAAAAGAGATCAAATATACGGAGACGGGTGATATGACAGAAGTGCGCCGTGCGAGATGAAGATCACACAGCAGTGCGGCAGCTGATCGAGCAAAGAGGAGCTCACAATAAACTGTTTGTGTCTGCCATTGTCTCACCGTTTAAGAGGGGGTGTCGGAGGAGCGGCCGCGTCTCCTTGGGGTGCGTCAGACGGGTGAAGACGTTTGGCAAGTGAAGGCGAGTTGGGGTGAAGCCCCTTAGTACATTTAAAGTTATATTACAAAGAAGTTTGTTGTTAAATTGGAATGAAAGTGAAATCCTAAAACATTGGAAGCATTCACATCTAAAATGAATTGATGATAGAGATGGTCCGTCTCTTTTTCAAGGAATTCAAATCTTTACAATATTTTTGGATATAAATGTGAGCACGAGAGATGTGCTGAATTTTATTTGCAATAATAATTTAATCGATTCGTTTCCAAATGCAGCTCTCTCATTCAGAATTCCTTTGTCACTGCCGGTTACAGTTGCATCTGCAGAAAGACGTTTTTCTCAATTAAAAATGATAAGAAAATGACTAACGATCATCGATGAGCCAATAACGCTTGTCGAATTTGTCAACAATTGCAATAGAAAACAAAGAATTCGATAAATTATACACGAGTAGAATATCATCGAAAGGTCTGCCAGTGCAAAGGCTAGAAAAGTGCCATCCATCCATCCAGTATCCATCCCACTATATCCTAACTAAAGGGTTATGCTGAAGCCAATCCCAGCCAACACAGGGCACAAGGCAGGAAACAAACCCCGGGCAGAGCGCCAACCCACTGCAGGGCACACACACACACCTAACCTGCATGTCTGTGGGCTGTGGGAGGAAACCCACGCAGACACTGGGAGGACCTGGGAAGTGAACCCAGACGGGTCTCCATACTGTGAGGCAGCAGCGCTACCCACTGCGCCACCGTGCCGCCCACAAGTGCCATTGTAAATAGCATTTTTGTAATTATTTTATTAGACTGTGAAAATGTGTTTTTGTCATTTGTTTTCTTGTAATATTTTGCCTGATTAATAAATAAGTATTGTGTATGCATCAGCATTTCTTCATCCTTTTCATTTAAGGTTCAGGATTTATCCTTATATTTGATTTAATGTCCTGTTGCCTCGGTACAGATGGAATACAAAACTTGAAATTGGTCAAACAAAGTCATTTTTATGAAGGACGCCAAATCAATTTCTGCACAAGGGCGCCTTCTGCATGAAGTCCAAGGACCTCTGAAGACCACTGCGGTCAAATTGTGTTTTGAGGCAGAGATCAGGGCAGGAGGGTAAAAACATTTCTAAAGACTTTGGTGTTCCCAGGAGCACAGCGGCCTCACAGATTTTGAAATGGAAGAAGTTTGGAGTCAATGGGACCGGAGACGAAGACTGGACTCCTTCATGTGTGGTTCTTCAGAGGGTCCTTGGGTCCCGCTGGTGTGACTTTGTGTTGCTCACGGAGTCCCAAATGAGGCACATGACCTGCATTGTGAGGGCGGGTCAGTTACGGCACTACAGGCCATGTGGCGCCATTACCTGAGGGGGATCCGGTTTGCAGGACCCTTATAGTTGAGGACCAGGCCAAGGGGACGCCCACGTAACACCTGGGTTTGACAGATAAGGGGTCATTTCTGGAGGGTGGGACTGGATAGCGTGTCTGCCCTGTTGCCAACCAGGATCCTCAGCTGTTTCATCGTGTAGTGGGGGCGGCAACGTGCTATACCAGTGCAGCCCCCCCAGCAGACCTGACCTGGGCTCTTCCTAGAGTTGGCAGTCCATCCAAACTGAGTAACAGGGCATGACAGGCCTTGGACAGGGAGCTGAGCGAGAACCCAATGGTCACTCTAACAGAGCCTCAGCTAAGAATAAAGAACCTGTCTGAAGGAAAAGGACCATCTCAGTCGCTCTCATCAATCAGGTGCTTATGCTGAAGGGGCTCGATGGATGCCAGTCTTAACAAAAAGGCATTTCAAAGACCCTGAGAGCGTGAGGGAAAAGTCATTCTGGTCTGATAAGACAAAAATTGAACTCTTTGAGCACTGTGTCTGGAGAAGACCACCCTCTGGTGAAGCACCGGGGATGGCAGCATCACACTATGGTGGTGAAGGGACAGAGGGACTGCTCAGAATGGAGGGAAGAACAAATGCAGCCAAAAACTGAGAGCTCTGTAAAGAAAACCTGCTGCAGCTCAGGGTGATGGCTTCATGAGTTGAAGTTCACAGCCAAGCAGACACTGAAGTCACTTCAGGAAACATCACTGAGTGGTCCGGCCAAAGCCCAGACTTAAATCCCATAGCACATGTGCGGAGAGACCTGAAGATGGCAGCTTACAATCTAACAGAATGTGAAAGGATCTGCCAGAGAGAATGGGATCAAGTTCCCAAATCCAGGTGTGCAAAGCTTGTAGAGATTTAACCAAGAAAACTCAGAGCTGGAACTGGAACTGTTATCTAGGGGGCTTCTACAACGTAGTGAATGGAGGGTCTGAATACTCCAATGAAACAGAGACAGAGAGAGAGAGAGAGAGAGTTCACTTTCTGACTTTTAACAAATTTGCTAAACTTTTTAAAAACACGTTTCCACTTTGTCATTATGGGTTATCGAGTGTAGACTGACGGGCAGAAAGAGCAAATGTATCCCCTTAATATTAAACCTACAACTCAATAAAGTGTGCGGAAAGTGACGGGCTGTGAATGCGCACTGGAGACTCGGCTCTTCTGCCTTTTGGCTTCTCTTTGTCTTATTTTCCATCCATCCATCCATTTTCCAACCCACTGAATCCGAACACAGGGTCACGGTGGTCTGCTGGAGCCAATCCCAGCCAACACAGGGCACAAGGCAGGAACCAATCCCGGGCAGGGTGCCAACCCACTGCAGTTGTCTTATTTTTCCTTCTTTAAGTACTTTTAATTTGGAAATATTCAATAGTAGTAGGGTGTTGTTGTTAGAGAGACAGCAATAAATAAGTGACATGGCTCACATTTCAAGGTGCACCAGAGCACATATAATAATAGTAATAATAATACATTTTATTTATATAGCGCCTTTCCCATGCTCAAGGTACTTCACAGAGTTTAAGAAAGAACGGCAAGGTATACAGTATATAGCATTGTACTAGATAGATAGATAGATAGATAGATAGATAGATAGATAGATAGATAGATAGATAGATAGATAGATAGATAGATAGATAGATGGATAGATAGATAGATACTTTATTAATCCCAATGGGAAATTCACATTCTTCAGCAGCAACATACTGATACAATAAATAATATTTAATAATTAAATAATTTAAAGAATGATAATAATGCAGGTGAAAAAACAGACAATAACAAATACTAAACCAGATAAATAAATAAAGAAGAGTAAGATAGTCAATTCAGAGAGCACATATTATGGGATGGGTGGCACGGTGGCGCAGTGGGTAGCGCTGCTGCATCACAGTTAGGAGACCTGTCTGGGTTTGCTTCCCGCGTGGAGTTTGCATGTTCTCCCCGTGTCTGCGTGGGTTTCCTCCCACAGTCCAAAGACATGCAGGTCAGGTGCATTGGCGGTCTTAAATTGTCCCGTGTGTGTGCTTGGTGTGTGTGTGTGTGTCCTGTGGTGGGTTGGCACCCTGTCCGGGATTGGTTCCTGCCTTGTGCCCTGTGTTGGCTGGGATTGCCTCCAGCAGACCCCTGTGTTCAGATTCAGCGGGTTGGAAAATGGATGGATGGATATTATGGGATGTTTAAAAAGTGAAAGAGATGCACGTGTACTACAGTAGTCATTTGTTTGTAATAACTAAGAGTCAGAAGTGTCCTGAATTAATAAGAAGTGTGCGTTCATGAGCAGCGGTGGGTTCGTTTGTGTTTGACTTGTTTTGTATGTTTGTTGTACTTTAAGATGCAAAATTGTTTAAAGTGTACTGTTTAGCGTTTAAATGCTGGGAATGTGCCTTAGTGTTATTTATATTCTTTCAGTAATAGTTTATGGTATTACATCAATGTACTTTACTAGAAGTTTGTTGATACTGTTTACTGATAAACTTTATTGATTTGGATTTCATACTGCCGATAAGCTAGCGCCTAATTTGAGTAATACTGACATCTAGTGGATTTTTGTGTAATTTACCAATAAGTTTATGAAGTCTTTTTATTGTAGAGCACACACACATACCGTGTTTCCCCGAAAAATAAGCCCTCAAGATCGTCAGCTGAAACGTAAGGCGCCTAAGGGACGCGTGTGCCCGAAACATCCATTAAATTCCGAGGACTTTGCCAGAATATCTCTGATGTTTAATGATTCCATCCATCAGTCCGGGGATGTGCCCGTTCCAGCAGCATCGGCGCAAGGCAGAAACAAAATCCCTGGACGGGGCATCAGCTCATCGCAAGGTGAACACAAACACACACACTGGCGTCATTTTAGTGTCACAAAATCCCCAAACCTTCATGTCTTTAGATGGAAATCTGAGCCCACTGTGGAAACCCACCAGGAAAAACATGCAAACTCCAGGCAGGGAACACCAGCGACGTGACTCCCTGAAAGTCAGCAGTGCTACCTGCTCTGCCACCGTGTCACCCTCATGTGTGTCATTATTAGCAGGATTCATTAATTAAACAAAGTTAACAATTAATCTGTAAAATATAGCATCTTTATTTAATGCACGTCATCATGAAAGTGACATCAAGTGTAAATCTAAGGATTCTAAAAGTGCAGAGAGCGGAATATCAGAAATGTGACGTGTTGTGTGTGGCGATCACCGCTGTCGGGTCAGAAGGACACCCAGAAGTTCATAACGATTAACAACGGGGGCGGTTTGAAGATGACGTTTACGACGTTTAATGATCAAGTAAACTACGAGGTGAAAGTGGACATTTCGAGGTTAAAGCCGAACTTTCCACTTTAATCACAAAACAGACATGTTCATCCATCCATCCATTTTCCAACCCGCTGAATCCGAACACAGGGTCACGGGGGTCTGCTGGAGCCAATCCCAGACAACACAGGGGGGCACAAGGCAGGAACCAATCCCGGGCAGGGTGCCAACCCACCACAGGACATGTTCATTATGTCCTTTTTTTTTTCTTCTCTGTGGCACAAATACGCCATTGTAACTTCTGATGGTATTGTGAAGGTGCAAAAAAAAAAAAAAAAAAAAAGATGGCACAGAAGATGTGAGACTTTTAAAATCGATCGTGTCACTACGATGGGGAACATGCGACACTTGGATATAAAACCACCACGAATACATTTGAATGTCGGCATTTTGCTTCACTACATTGAACCATTCGTCAAACATTGAAGCATACACCTCGATCCTGGAGGATCCTAAAAGCGGCTGGAGTAGCAAGAAATTCAGGCTGGAATTCAGGGTTTGAATGTGGAGAGTTATGACGATATTACAGAAGAAGATAACATGACTGTATTCGGATAAATGTATATTGTTGTACATGAATAAATATAAGATATCCCCTGAAAATAAGCCCATCTCACGGTGGCGCAGTGGTTACCGCTGCTGCCTTGCAGTAAGTTCGGGTTCGCTTCCCGAGTCCTCCCTGCGTGGAGTTTGCATGTTCTCCCCGTGTTGGATTTCCTCCGGGTACTCCGGTTTCCTCCCATAGTCCAAAGACTTGCAGGTTAGGTGCATTGGCGATCCTAAATTGTGCTTGGTGTGTGTGTGTGTGCCCTGTGGTGGGCTGGCACACTGCCTGGTGTTTGTTTCCTGCCTTGCGCCCTGTGTTGGCTGGGATTGGCTCCAGCAGACTCCCATGATCCTGTGTTAGGATATAGCGGGTTGGATAACGGATGGATGGATAAGCCCATCTTTAAATAAGTGCATCTTTTGGAATAAAAATTAATATAAGATATATAGAGAGATATAGATATATAATATATACATGTATAGATATATGTACACATTTAAACAGAACACGGCCCGACCCCGATGTTTACCATTAATGCTCCTGTACCCGACTCTTTGTCTAAATTTGGTTGCAGACCTCTACTGCGGGTCCCCGTCTAAAATCAGTCCACTCATCCGCTAATGACCGTCGCTCCCCATCGCGGCTCCAGCGGTGTTCGGGGTCTCTCATTTACAGCTCCGCACTTTTTCACGCTGTCCAAATGCCCCCTGCCAGACCCCTTTGATTTTTTTTAAATTACCTCTTTATTTTTTCACCCGATCTCCTTCTTTCGTTACTCTTGCTTTTCTCCTTTTCTTTGTATTTCAGTCCTCTAAGATGCTCTCTCAACACCTCCTCTTCTGTCACCTCTTTCAAAATGACGCCCTGAGCCTGCAGACGCAGCCCGGAGAAATGCCAACTTGTGCTCTCGGGTCCTGAAACGAAACTGAAAACTCGGCGCCAGTTTTGGGAAAACGAAACTTTTCTCCTCGACTCCCCAAAGCCTGCCGCCTGTTCAGCAAAGCCATCTCGCTGGATCTCCGCGTCTGTCGCATTAATCTGACGGACTGCAGTGAACGGCGCGACCTGAGCGACTGAAATCCAGAGCGCGCTCTTCAGGGAGGCGTGGCTATGAAAATCAGAAAACGGGGCGCTCGCGTGCCTGGCGGTGGGCGGGGTTCATCCGTGATATTTTTTTTTTATATCGGATTGTCAGCACGGACAGTTCAGACTGACCTCCCGGGAGTCGCACCTTCGCAGCGGCCAACTGCCACGAGTCCCGCCCGCGTTTCATCGTCGTATTCCCGCACGATGTGAGATCAGAGGGAGTAGGGGACGCACGAGGTTGTGCTGCTGAGGGTCAAACGCCCATTTTAAACTAACAGGGGCCGATATGTGAAGGCCAATTATCAAGTCAGAATAAGTGCCGGGTGGCGCAGTGACAGCACTACTGCCTTGTCACAAGGAGACCAGGGGTTATTTTCGGGGTCCTCCGTGCGCGGAGTTTGTATGTTCTCGCCGTGCGCGTGTGTGAATTGGAGATGTTAATTGACCTCAATGTGTGTTCCGCCCGTGATGCACTGGAGCCCCTTCCAGGGATTGTTACTGCCTTACATTTAATCGGCTCCATCTTCCGCAGGACCCTGCTCAGGACGAGCATGTTTGAAAAATGGATGGGGTGGGGATTACTGATGATGTCGGGGAAACGTATGAGGTGGCAATCAAGAACTCAGGTAATGTGACACACAAAACACCACTCCTCACCCTCATGCCCAGTCCCTTGTCACAAATGTTTCCATTTTGTGTTTTATCCTTATTGGCGTTACATTCAATTTACTGAATACGCACGTAAAGAAAACGGGTATCCTTATGGCAGCAAGGGAGACGATACTAAGAATGAAAGTCCCAGTGGTTACGATCGATGACACGTGACAGCAGGTGTCTGCTTTTGGGCAATATGATTGGCGAGGTGCAGAGGAAACTCTATCTGTGTCAGTGACTGGGATTGTGTGTACGAGTTAGGAATGCAGAATGGAGAAGCGCTCAGCCTTTATCTTCTTATAAATTATTTTTAATATTAAACCGTTCATTCTGCTGTGCTGAACTTTGGGCGACTTCTTATTTACTGATACATCCACAAAGCTCAGATGCTGCTGGTGAAGTCAGAGGCTTTTATTGAAAGTCTGGGTCCAGCCGCTAGTTTGTGTTTTGTCAGGGTGGTGTTCTGTACGCTCGCCACTGGGTGGCGACAGAGGACAGTGAATGTGCTGGCGAGAAGCCGAGTGACGCGGAGCGGAGAGAAGTTTGTTGTCGTTGGATTCAAATCCCGAACCTTTTTAAGACCCCCGAGTCATTTCTTCTCACCATCAGCCTGCTTAACAAATCGATGAGAAGTCACTTATCTGTTTTGCTGGACTGCCATGGCTGGTGCAGCTACTCCCTTTTAGTGATGACCGTTTACATTCACTTTACTTATTCTGTTCCGTCAATTGTTTTGATTCATTAATAAGATTCACGGTTGAGAAGTCCAGGGATTGGGGTCCCCTCTGATTGAAAATATATAATTTAATAATTCATACATTAGTATGTGATCTCATAATAAATTATATATCGATCCTGCTGGTAATTCATATTTCATTGGCCTGTTTCAGTACACAAATCATAAAAACAAAGACGAAAAGTCAGAGAATCCAATGTGAGTGAGAATCGTGTGACTCGTCCTCAGGTAATGACTCCCGGAGAGTCAGGCTGCAGACCCCTCAGCCGCAAGACCCTGTGACGTCATTAAGAGACACGTTAATGGAGGGGTCTGCCACTGGCGGTCTCGAACCTGAAACAATCAGTGAGGGTCACATGACCAGTGCCGTTAATGAACCTCACAAAGCATTTGCTTCTCCGCCACTTTAGGGCCGCTGACTGCTGTCGTTGTTCTGCAAGTGGCTCACGATGGGCGGCACGATGAAGGGGGACGCCCTGCCCCCATTCTTGTAATTGCACATATTTCACTAGCTCTGAACCCAAAACACACACACACCCATCATTGCATTTGCTGTTAGAGGGTCGTCGATGAACTTGAAAGGGCAAAAGTGGGCCAGGGGGACCATAAAGGTGGAGAAACACTAATATAAAGAGTACATTAAAATAAAGTTCTTTTGTCTGCTCCCATTTAGGGGTCACCATAGAAGATCGTCCATCTCCATCTCTCTCTGTGTTTTTGATCATCTTCTGCCCACCAACTGCCTTCACGTCCCCCCTTCATCACATCCATAACCCTCCTCTTTGACCTTCCTCTTTATCCTCTTGTTTGGTGGTCCCGTCCTCACATTCTTTACCGATGTACCCCTCATCTCTCCTCGAGTCCTGACAGCAGCGCTGATTTAGCCCACCCGAGTCGAGAGCTCCTAGAACGGAAGATCTGCGTTCAGGTAACACGTAACGGCGGTAGGTTGGGAGTGGAAGGCGGTAAAGTTCAAGAAACAGATAGAAAAATCAAATCCAGCTCGTAATACATTTTCATTGTAACGATGATTTGCTGTCTCCCGTTACTAATACCGTAATGAGCACCGAGATGAAAAGACCGAGATACACAAACCAAAGCCAGTTTACAGGGAATCGCCCTTCCCTGTAAAAGTCATGTGAGAAGACCCCTTAATATGACAGTCACTTCATTAGACAGGCTGTTCCACTCTCGCACTGTCCCGGTGGTCGCCCATCGTCTCGTGTGGTGTCTTTTTCGCCTAAATCCGCTCCCCGTTAACCTCTGCGAGGGCTGTTTTTATAACGACCCTGGAGTCTCCACCTGCCTTCTCAAACCTCCTCGGACTTGTGACGGGCTAACGAGGAAAGTTCCAGGGGTTCCTCGGCACGCTTGTGAGTACCCAGCTGTCAATCACCTGTGTAGCCCCGCCCATCTGCAGGGTGACATATTCGAGCCTTCAGATTTAATAAAGTGCGCATGTGCCGAGTTTGGGGGTCAACATGCTTATGTTTTTTCCCACCCCGTACTAGAAGGTATTATTCATGGAGACGTGTCGACTTAGATATTGTTTTACAGGACAAACCCACCTAAATGCCTTTCAGGGTCGGCTTTATCGCGCTCATCCTTCAGCTGCGCGTCAGTCCATCTCGGGGTCCACTCGCACATCCACCCGACGCCATTGGGAATCACGAACGAATCTGAAAAAAGAAGTGGCAGAACTGGTAGAGTGCAGGGGGTGGGGGGGGGGGGGTGGGGGTGGGGGGTGGGGGGGGCATCCATGACGAGCGCCACCCCTAATAAAAAAAAAGCCAGTTTAATGGAATTCAATCTAAAGTAATGTATAAGGGTGCACTTTTCAAGATTTTAACTTTTATTGGCAGTAATTTGAATTGCACTTCATTATTTCACTGTTGTGACAACCTTATCGAGTTGGTTGCCTCGCGTGATTTCTCTCGACGTTCATTTGACACACGAGATCAAAGTTCCCGCCCACTTAGCATGTTTACCCGCAACTCTCAGCAGTCCGGAGCCTCCACCCTGGAGCTACAAGCAGGTGCAGTGGACTCCAGTGGGAGCCAGTAGAGTCAAGCCGCAGATCTCCAGAGCTCCTCCGGGTTTCCCTCTGGTTAAAATTAAGGGGGATAGCAAAGGGGATTACCTGAGTCAAGTGATTCAACTGGGTGGCACGGTGGCGCAGTGGGTAGCGCTGCTGCCTCACAGTAAGGAGACCCGTCTGGGTTCGCTTCCCAGGTCCTCCCTGCGTGGAGTTTGCATGTTCTCCCCATGGGTTTCCTCCCACAGTCCAAAGACATGCAGGTTAGGTGGATTGGCAATTCTAAGTGATGTGTGGGTGGGTGTGTTTGTGTGTGTCCTGCGGTGGGTTGGCACCCTGCCCGGGATTGGTTCCTGCCTTGTGCCCTGTGTTGGCTGGGATTGGCTTAAGCAGACTCCCGTGACCCTGTGTTCGGATTCAGCAGGTTGGAAAATGGATGGATGGAAGTGATTCAAGTGAAACTAGCCGCGGAGCTCCGTTGAGGAGTTTGGAGCTCCATGTTGGAGGCTCCGTGCTGCGGAGATTTCGCAAAGATGGCAGTTTGTTCTGAATCAATATCCATCCATCCATTTTCCAACCCGCTGAATCCGAACACAGGGTCACGGGGGTCTGCTGGAGCCAATCCCAGCCAACACAGGGCACGAGGCAGGGAACCAATCCTGGGCAGGGTGCCAACCCACCGCAGGACACACAAACACACCCACACACCAAGCATACACTAGGGCCAATTTAGAATCGCCAATCCACCTAACCTGCATGTCTTTGGACTGTGGGAGGAAACCGGAGCGCCCGGAGGAAACCCACACAGACACGGGGAGAACATGCAAACTCCACGCAGGGAGGACCCGGGAAGCGAACCCAGGTCCCCAGATCTCCCAACTGCGAGGCAGCAGCGTTACCCACTGCGCCACCGTGCCGCCCCTCTGAATCAATATAAATAATTAAAAACATGAAACACTTTTTTTTTATTTTTGGGTTGTTGCACTTTATATGTAATTTTAATATTGGCAATTCTGTTGTACAGCAGGAATAGAAAACAAATGGTTTTGTCATGTAGGGTATGCAAAAAAAAAATTACAGGTGTATCAGAAAGAAAAGTCTCATAAATTAAAAAAGATGGAAAAACAGTTTTTGTGTTTTCTGTGGTGTGAGACTTCGTTAAAAAATACATTTTGCTCCTATAAAGTCGAGGGTCGGATGAATTCAACCCAATTTCAATAAATTCTTCAGGATAATGTTCAAGCATCAGTCACAAAGTTGAAGTCACGCAGGGGTTGGATATTCCAACAAGACAATGACCCAAAACACAGTTGGAAATCTACAAAGGCATTCACGCAGAGGGAGAAGTACAATGTTCTGGAATGGCCGTCACAGTCCACTGACTTGAATATCATCGAAAATCTATGGGATGATTTGAAGCAGGCTGTCCATCAAATTGAACTGAACTGGAGAGATTTGGTATGAAGAATGGTCAGAAATACCTCCATCCAGAATCCAGACACTCATCAGAGGCTATAGGAGGACAGCGTCTAGAGGACAAAAGGAGGCTCAACTAAGAATTGATGTCATATCTCTGTTGGGGTGCCCACATTTATGCACCTGTCTAATTTTGTTATGATGCATATTTCATATTTTCTGTTAATCCAATAAATTTCATGTCACTGCTGAAATCCTACTGTGTCCATAAGGCATGTCAGATATTAAAAGGACATTGCTACTTTGAAAGCTCCAAAGAATTAAGAGGGGTTCCCAAACTTTTTCATATGTCTGTATTTATATATAACCCGCCCCCCCCCCCCCAAAAAAAAAATATATATTGTATAAGAGCAGGGGTGGACTGGCCATTAGGGCATTTGGGCAATGCCCGGTGGACTACGGACTCTGGTCTGGACATGGGCCGGCCGTTTCATGAAATAACCTTTATGTACTGGTTACTGTTTGACATTAAAATTAATTTTCTAAACTATTAAACCTTATCTGTCCAGTACTGCGATTTCTATTGTCCTATATAGTATACCGTATTACGTCATCAAGTTGTTTTACTTGTCAATACACAACGTTGCAGCAAAAAATTTGGTCAAAAGTTCAGTTTGCCAATTTCTCTTTCGATACCACTACATTTCGGTTAGCATATACATTATTGGAATTTATTTTACCTCATATCTAGTATTTACATTCTTCGGTGCTAATAATTAGTTTAGATTATGTATTATGCATTTTATTGTACTCTGGTCATCGGCATGAGTGATAGTTAGTGGTTTTAAGCTGCGATTATTAGTATGATGAAATAAAGTTAAGCACAGGATAGGAATTTTTCATATCAGGACGGAACATTTAAAGTTTATTGTTAAGTTAATAGAACATTTCAATCATGTGGGGTTTTCATTATAACCTCGGTTATCATTTATTCCATTGTAAATGAACAGCTACTAGCCTACTAGGGCACTGGCTCTTGGACATGACATTAACATTTGACATGTACTCTAATAACGTGAAAGTCTACTAAATTTTTATTTTTCATTAAATCTGATTTCTAAGCATGTCGTCGAATTTTAAGTTGAGTCTAAACAACAGTGTACACATTAAGCTTGGCAACAGTTTAGATAGAGTTCATATCATAGGCTCAGGCAAGTAGCGAGCCGCGTACTCGTCACAAATTTTAAGAAAATTACAATGAATAATAGGCCGAGTGGGTCGACCTTGTCACCTCACTCATTGAAGGATGCCTGGGCCGGTTTTGAGACCCAGTCTGCTCCTGTTTAAGAGGCATATATAAAATGAAAGCCGTGTGTGTGCTGTATGGAGAAATTCGCTCTGCTCACGCTCAACCACAGCCACTAGATGGCGCATGCGTGCACTTTTTACATTTTTTTCCCGCTTGCACACACCTCGCAACTACAGATGTGTGTGCAGCAACGGGCGAGTGAAACAGCACAGCAACGGAGGGCGAGGCTTGAAGTTTTCACTAAACACACGTCTGTCTGGAGGTATTTCCTCGAGGCAAAGATTAATAGGACTCATATGCCAGCGATACGGCTGAGATACGGTGTCATAGCCAGTGTCTCCTTACGAAAGCCACTGGGGCAGCCAGCATAGGCGAGTCCACCTCCTCTGTACGGGGTCAATCTGAAGAGTTAGCTGACGCCTCTCCAAGTTCACGAATAGAGTAAAACTGCTAGGGAGTCCTCGGGTTGTTGTTTGTACCCAAGACCACACGCAGCTAGGGTATAACACACTTACACATATGTATATACACACACATATACTGTATATATATATATATATATATATATATATATATATATATATATATATATATATATATATATATATATATATATATATATGTACTAGTCATTTAGCCTGTTACAATAACGGGCGCTAGAACAGTAGTGCATAAACATTAGTAGGTACAGTCTATATTAAATGGCAAGGGACTTTGACCTCATTCTTTTTGTTGGTCGTATTTTTATCTTTCAGCCTTTCTTTTGTTGATGTTTACTTGCTGAGCTCACCGTTCTTCATGGGCTGCCGCCATGTATTGTGTGTCTTTCATTTTCTGTGACAGTAATACTGTCTTGTACGTCCGCTGGCTTGTACGTCCATAATATACCTTTAATTTTCTCTGGCGGTAATACAGGCGTGCGCGTCGGTAATATGCATTTAATCTCCTCTGACAGTAATATTGGCTTGTATGTGGCTGTAATATGCGTCACTGTATTGTGTACCTTTAATTTCCTCTCGCAGTAATGCTGGTTTGTATTTCTGTAAAACGCCTGCAATTTTCTCTGACAGTAATATCGCGCATCTCACCGTGCCCCGCGCATGCGCACTTCACCAGAAGACACACGCACACAGGGATTTTATTAAAGAGGATATAGTAAAATAACAGTCATACGTTTTGGAGCACCGGAGATTGTAAAAGCCCAGGGCCGCTGCTGGCCAAATGGGTGCCCTAAGCAGAAATTTACTTTTGTGCCCCTGTTTTGTCTGACAAGGTGCAAAACAACGGTTAACGCAAAATCCTGCCGGACTACGCCAATTGTTTTGTCTAGGTAGAGTAATATATATATTGCTCTACTTTCCCCTATTGTATTATTAATATGTAGCCTTAGAATGCCTAATCTCACAGACTTACCACTGTTTATAAGGTATTATTGTATATAACTTATCCCCACCTTCCCTTCTATATCTATAACCTTAGGCAATTAGAAATAGTAAAAGACAAGCAGAAGTTAAGTTACAGTTTAAACAATGTATTAGTATTATTGATAATATTCATAAATAATAACAAAATGCAAAGTACATTTGAATATTGGCAACCATACAACCTGATTAAATGATGATATGTAGTTCAGGTGGCACACAGACTTCTGGTTACTTAAATGTCTCTAGTTAAGGCATCATTGATGCTCAGCTTTCAGCCACATGTCTGTTCAAAATGGCTGCTGAGCTGTGCTCTTCATTGTGTTCTCTTCAGGTTAGCAAGAGAGATGCTTCTTCATCATATGTTGGTTGGTAAGAGAGAGATACTGAGGTTAAACACATACATTTATAGATGTTCTGTGCAATCCCGAGAGCCAATAGGACATCATGGTACTTAAAGGCCTCTGAACCAAGCCAATTCCAAACAGCCATACCTCAGACCAATGGGGGAAATAATACATCTTAACACCTGCCACCCCCAAACCATATGTTAAAGTACACCTTAGCCCATTTGCGGGGGTAGAAAGGACTTTAGCAAGGAAACGCTTGCCAAACTGGTTTAAAACACACATCCCCCAAATCCTGTCGTAAAATTCAAACAGACCCATTCCTAATGGGGGGGAGAGACACTAAATTACACTGCTTTGTCTAAATTACAAATAAAGATATACAGTACAAAATATTCATCAAGTTATATGTAAAATCTCACATCACAACAGCCCCCTCCCCCAAATATTAGTTAGGCAGCCGTAACAGAGGTGAGGGCGCGCGCGTCACTATGTGTGCTTAGCCTACTCTGCGTTCACCGTAAAATGCAATATACACGCTTATATTTTTGTTTATTTGTATATGTATATTATTAATATTAATTTACTATTATAATATATAAAAACGATTTTTTTGAGCAGCTGGGATGGTGCCCCCCTGGGAGTTGGTGCCCTACGCAGACTGCGTACTCTGCGTATAGGGAGCGGCGGTACTGTAAAAGCCCATATCTGTCTGTGTGTCTGTCCACATGAAACAACTCATCCACCTAAGTTCACCACTTTTTATGGAGATGTGGCACACTTACTCATCAAAAGTAACTTGTCAAGACAGATCGACTTTCGTTGCAGCATCTCAAACAGAACGCAATTTGCAAAGTTTAAAAATTTCATTGGTGAATGTGCCGACTCCTCCAACTGAAAACGGAGAAACGTTCTATGCGACTTCAGCTAGGAATGAGTTTCCTGTTTCACTTTTACTGTGAGAGCGGTCGCTTGAACCTGCACATTTGGTGTGTTTTTCTCTTTTATTCGTCAGCCAGCCGCTCAGATGCCCAGCGCAGGTCAGTCAAACGCCAGGCAGAGTGCAAGTGGGCACAAGCAGCTCACACAGCAGCGCCCTCTCCTGGGGCCTCATGCATAACGCCGTGCGTAGAACTCACACTATAACATGGCGTAAGCACAAAAGTGGGATTGTGCGTACGCACAGAAAAATCCAGATGCAGGAATCTGTGCACACGCATACTTTCACGTTCTTCCACTACATAAATCCCGATCAGCATGAAAAGTAACGCACGTGCACGCGCCTTCTGTCCCGCCACAACTCCTCCCAGAATTATGCCGCTTTGAATATGCAAATCAATATAAATAGCCTTCTGTGAAAAGACAATGGGAAAAGCACGGGGGAAAATATAAGAATTTCAGTGAATACCAAGTGGAGGCAAAGGAAAAACTTACTATTTGTTGGTTTAAACAGTGGGATAATCAACAAAAGAAAGCTGATCGAGTGACATAGTGTCGGAAAAACTCGAAGGCTCAACTTCACAAAGTCGCACAGTGCCCGAAATAAAAAAGAAATCACATATCAAAGTCGCCGTGAGAAAGCAAGTCGTAGCCCACCGTCTGAGTGTCATATGAAAGCTTATTAGGGTACAGACAAAAAAAAGGCACACAGTGGGGAAAAAAGCACGAAATGTCAACTTTAATCTCGAAATTTCCACTTTAATCACGTAGTTTATTTTGCCATTAAAGTAGAACATCATAAACTTCATCTTAAAATCGTTTAATTTACTAGTTTCTCAAATCCCATTGTAACTAAAGTGGCATGTTAAATGCTTTGTTCTGTATTTGATCTTCTATGTGCTCTATGTGTATGAATCACTACCTGCTATTTAAACGGGCTTTCTCTTTCTCCGACAGGACACAGAATCCATTACATTCGTGATATTACAGCTCTCTGAATAATTAAAATACTGAGATGTATACGTGATATCTTTTTCATGATGATAGGAATGAAAGCATGTTATTAAACATGGGAACAAGGTGGCGCAGTGCTTGTTCATGTCTCAACTTACAAACATTCTAACCAATCAGTCCGTTTATAGTGCCAACTATAATAGCGAGGAGAATGTAAATAGTAAGGTGGAAAGATTTAATACTAAAGTGAGGGCTGCTGTTGACTTAGTTGCACCTGAAAAGACAGTTAAAAAATCTTCTAGCATTGTTATACCTTGGAAGACCCAAAGAGTGTCTGATTTAAAGAGAACATGCCGTAGAGCTGAGCGTAAATGGAGGAAGACTAAACTAACTATTGACTATGAGATATTAAAAGTTAAAATAACAGAATACAATAACACAGTCCGTCTTGAGAGGCGCTGCTATTTCTCTAAGCTTATAAATAACAATGCTAGTAATCCCAGAGTCTTATTCTCGATGATTGATCATCTGTTAAACCAGGTAACTCAAAGGAATGCCTCCTAAGTACTTCCAGTAAAACCTGTGAGGCTATCGCTGTATTTTTCAATCAAAAAATTAATGATATTAGAAATAACATAGTATATCTCCCCAACACTAAGGATCCCCCGAAACCCCAGTACTCCATAATAAATAAATTAGAGTCTTTCACTAGGATAGATTTACCTGATTTACATAAAATAATTTCTCAAATGAAACCCTCCACCTGCGCCCTTGACCCAATACCAACAAATTTTTTCAAAGAAGTATCGGGTGTGCTTATTGATAATGTTCTTGACATAGTAAATTCGTCATTAGATACGGGGGTCTTCCCAGACTGTCTTAAGACTGCGGTAGTTAAACCCCTACTTAAGAAAAATAATCTCGACCCCTCTGCTCTTGAAAATTATAGACCCATCTCTAACCTGCCTTTCTTAAGTAAAATTCTAGAGAAGGCAGTCATTATGCAGTTAAATGAGCACCTCAATAAACCTGCTATTCTTGATAAATTTCAGTCAGGTTTTAGAACAAATCACAGCACAGAAACTGCACTCGTTAAAGTAGTAAATGACTTGCGGGTAAATGCAGACAGAGGCCATTTATCTGTTCTCATCCTCTTAGATTTGAGTGCCGCATTTGACACTATTGATCATAATATTCTTAAGAATCGCCTTAGTCAATGGGTGGGCCTCTCTGGCAGTGTCTTAAACTGGTTTGAATCCTACCTGGCAGGGAGAAAATTCTTTGTTAGTTGTGGTAATTATAACTCAAAGACACATGATATTCTATATGGTGTTCCACAAGGCTCTATCCTGGGTCCGCTGCTCTTCTCAATCTACATGCTTCCATTAGGTCAGATTATCTCGGGACAAAACGTGAGCTACCACAGCTATGCTGATGACACACAGCTGTATTTATCAATAGCACCTGATGACCCCAAATCTCTTGATTCGCTAACACAATGTCTAACCTGTATCTCAGAATGGATGAATAGTAACTTTCTCAAATTAAATAAAGAAAAAACCGAAATCTTAGTGATTGGCAATAATGGATACAATGAGGCTATTAGAAATAAACTGGATGCATTAGGATTAAAAGTCAAATCGGAGGTAAAAAGCTTAGGGGTAACCGTTGATTGTAATCTGAATTTTAAATCGCATATTAATAAAATCACTAGGACAGCATTTTTTCACCTAAGGAACATAGCAAAAGTTAGACCTCTTATATCATCGAAAGATGCAGAGAAATTAGTTCATGCGTTTGTCTTTAGTCGGCTAGATTACTGTAACGCACTCCTCTCAGGACTACCCAAAAAAGACATCAATCGTTTGCAGTTAGTGCAGAATGCAGCTGCTAGAATCCTTACCAGGAAAAGAAAATCCGAACACATTTCTCCAGTTTTGATGTCACTACACTGGTTACCTGTGTCATTCAGAATTGACTTTAAAATTCTGCTTATGGTTTATAAAGCTTTAAATAATCTCGCCCCGTCTTATATATCGGAATGTCTGACACCTTATATTCCAAATCGCAACCTCAGATCCTCAACTGAGTGTCTCCTTAGAATTCCAAGAGCAAAACTTAAAAGAAGTGGTGAGGCGGCCTTCTGCTGTTATGCACCTAAAATCTGGAATAGCCTGCCAGTAGGAATTCGCCAGGCTAATACAGTGGAGCACTTTAAAAAACTACTGAAAACACATTATTTTAACATGGCCTTCTCATAACTTCACTGTAATTTAATCCTGACACTCTGTATATCCAATTCATTATAATAACTATTCATTCAAAATTTGTACTAACCCCTACTCTCTCTTCTGTTTCCTTTTCCGGCGTCCTGTCTACCCAAAGCACCATGATGTTCCAACAATGATGGATGGATTAAAAGCCAGAAGTCTGTATAACCATCAGCATAAAGTGACTCCGTGAGAACCCTAACTACAAAGAGGACTATTTCATTTATGTTAGGTAGAATGCCCAAAGGGGACTGGGCGGTCTCGTGGCCTGGAACCCCTACAGATTTTATTTTTTTCTCCAGCTTTCTGGAGTTTTTTTTTTGTTTTTTCTGTCCACCCTGGCCATCGGACCTTACTCCTTATTATGTTAACTAAGGTTGTCTTATTTTAATTTCTTTTTTGTCTTTTATTCTTTTTTTCTTCATTATGTAAAGCACTTTGAGCTACTTTTTGTATGAAAATGTGCTATATAAATAAATGTTGTTGTTGTTGTTGTTCACGCAAGAGGCTTGCTGCGCCATGCGCAACCTTCAATGAAATAATTTATCACAGCAGTACTGTCTCTTTCAAACGTACTAACCTCCAATTCCTGTCCTTACTTTTCTTTCTCCAAAAACTCAATCGCCACACAATCAGCTCTGTAATAGACGTGAAGCCATCTGTAAGCTTAGAACTTCGATTCTTCAAAACTTTTAAGGAACATTGAAATATCTTAGTAGTACGTGTTTAATTATTCTATCCGTCTATCTTTCCAGTGTCGCGTCAGCACCAGCAAGAATACAGCGCAAGGCAGGAACAATTACTGAACTAGCTAGCGCTGCGGCACCGTGTCCTCACATGTTTAATTATTAACAATACAGATTATTTAAATAAAGTTAAAGTTTTATCTGTATAATATAATCAACATGTTTTGCTGCATTTCGTTTTAGAAATGAATACCGTCATCACATGTAAATACGCGCTTTATAAAGTGGCGCAGGTTGTGCAATATTATAACTGTAGTGCAAGTTTATAGTGGGGTAATTTTACTTATAAGTCCAAATATTTCTACAAGGAGCACTTGATGGACTGATTTAGTGTGTTTAGAGTTCTTGGGATGAAACTGTTTCTAAACCGCGAAGTCCGTACAGGGACTAAAGCGTTTGCTGTGGCTCAGGCAGCATCTGTTCATGCTGTGTACCGATAATTCTCTTTCCGATCAGCTGCTGCTGTGATTCCCCACTCAGATATAGTGATATAAATACTCCGAGTGGTGCAGTGAGAGTAATGTGGAAAAAGATGATCTGCTGTGGCAACCCTTAACGGGAGCAGCTGAAAGAAGATGCAGTGAGCGTAACAACGCAAAAGCAGTTCTGGTATTTGGAATACTATGGCTATTCCCTGGACCATTATATTGCTGCAGGTTAATTACAATCAGATGCATTACACTAATAAACAATATGCAGTTAATTTCAGTGTATTTATAAAGCCGCGCCAGGAATGTGGATCTAAGAAAGAAAGGGTGATCACACAGGAACAGTAGCACTGCTTTGACGCTGGGTGCCGCCAGTCTGCAAAACCGGGCGGATAAATTGCGTACGCCAAGGAATGAGTTACCGTGGAAATGTGCGTGGCTTTACGCCAAGTTTAGGTTTTATACATCGCGATTTGAGCGTGGAAAGGTTCGTACGCAACATTTCTGTGCGTACACACCGTTTATACATGAGGCCCCTGGTGCTTTAGATATAAGTTAACTGATAGAGGACAAAAAAAAAATCACCTCTTTGGAAATGAACACGGAAAGTAGCTGCACGCACACACTGTACACAAGACGGAATGAACAAGATTTTCTGCATATTATTATTGTAACCAACCGACGTTATCGACATGCAGCTAAATGGAGTTTGAACTCATTAATAACACGAGAAAGGTGCAGCTGCCCTAACTGACATAAACACAGAACGGGTTTAGAAAACGACAGTGGAGGTCGGAGGTGGGGGGGCTGCAGTGGCCTTAAGACCCTGATCTCTGTCGCCCAGCCACCCAATGATATACACCAGCGGTTCTCAAACTTTCGTATTTGCCCCCCCCTTTCTACCTGGAATAATTCTGCGCCCCCTGCTTAATATAAGATAGATGAGAATAACCCATAATACAACTAACAAAGGTATGATACTCGTGTGGTGTCGCGGTATCCTATCATTTTTACTTCCATAAAATTCGCATGTGTTCGTCTAACTTCGATGAAATATTTGCGTTTTTTATACAGTGCTTTAATAACTGTTAACATGCCTTGTGTGGTTTTTGGTAGTAATTCTAACCCCACAAACAAAGACTAAATTATTTATTCTTATTTAATTATTTTTTTATGTAAAGAAACGATTAAATATGTTTAATTTTTAAAAATCTCGTAAACGAGGACACCGATGAAGTCAATCTGCGCGAGACGAACTTACTTTCGTCCGACAAATATTATACCGATGTTAGTTGTATCATGAAAATAACCCAATACGCAGTAAATTATTTAACTCAATTTGGCAATATTGGCTACGCTGCTGATGTGGTGCAGTCGCGCCACATTATCACCTGATCTACTGTTACCAGAATGTTCTCGACAGATTCCGACACGTCTCGAACTTTCTGGATTGAAAATACGCGACTATAAAAGCAGCAGCAGCAGCGGCGCCGCCCGGAATTAGTCATTCGATCTATGCCTTAGAAATGTTGTATTTTAATTTTAGTTATAATGCATTCGTTGTGATTATATGCTTGCACACTTAAATTTGAAATAAAAATGTAAAAAAATAATTTTGATGTCTTGTTCATTTATTCGACACCCCCCCCGTACAGCTTCAGTGCCCCCATGCCCCACAATTTGAGAACAGTTGATATACACAAACAATTCTGACAAGCCTCTGATCTTCTTAACCATTGTGGGCCATTCATATTCCTGTAAGTCAGTTCTTTTCCAAGTTCTCAATAGCTTCTTTATGTACTTTTAATGAATTACTGTATTTGAACTGACATTAACAGCCAGACAGGGATCTCAGTTCAGTTCCTTGACTCCTTTGTTGGGTTTAGAGTTTCTTGTCAGATGTGAAGAAACAGTCGGCCACACTGTACAGCAAACAACATACTGTGTGTGTTGTTCTGGTCACCAATATACACACATTTAAGACAACAATTAATGTGCTAAGAGACAATAGATAAGAAAAACAACAATACATACAGCAGTGCAATGTACTGTAAGCATACCGTATATCAGTCAAATGCCATGAGTATTACATAAACATATAAATCAGATAGCGAGATTGAAACATCCAAAGGTCATGCAAAAAGACAACTTCCCCTCAGGGATTAATAACATGTATCAAAATCAAAGTCAAAAATATAATCCAAAAAACAAGTAATGCAGATATCAGAATACAAAATGCGAACAGGGCAGGTAAACTGCTTGGTAGAAATTCAGTACGTGGCAGCTTTTTGTTGTTGTTGTTCTTCTTCTTCTGTGTGAGGTTGATGTGCTTGACCAGTCTTCTCCATTCAGCTCAGTCTTACACCTTCTCACCAGTCAGGCCCTTTTCCTTCTCCATCCACCTCAGCTGTGCCCTCCCTCCCTTTCTCTTCCCCTGGACTTCCACTCCTATCACTCTTTTTGCCCACATATTCCTCGTCTCTCTTCATCACAAGTCCCTTCCTGTACCTTCTCAGACATCTCTCCCACTTTCCTTGTACCCCTGATTGTCTCATTTCTTATTCTGTTCTTTTTTGTAACTCCACACTTCCATCTCCACAAAGAGGTAAGGACTTTAAGAAGATTCCTTGTATAGACCTCCTGATGGAGGAGCTTGTCCATCCATTTTGATGTTTTCACTACATTGAGTGCAGAGCTGTAATCAATAAACAGCAATCTGATATAACTGTCCTTGTTCTCAAGGTGTGAGAGAATGTCATGCATGGCAATAGTGAAGGAGGTCTGCAATGACTAGTATGATGCTATGGCTGTAAGGTCTGACCAGTATTTCATAGCATCCCAGTAGGAGTCGGTGCAACTGGTTTATAGTCTTTGAGACAAGTCACTGTGGCTTAGTGGGGTTGTGGCTTCAAATCCCACTACTGACACCAATCTGTGACCATGAGAAAGTCCCCTCACCTGCCTGGCAAAACAAGTGAAGAGTGAGGACCAGAATCGGTTTGTTCAGTCAGGACAGACACAGCAGCAGCTCTTCTTGCTGGAACTCTAAGCGTGATGTAATGGGCGTACATGCAGCATGTGAATTTCCCCTTGGCATTAATAAAGTATCTATCTATCTATCTATCTATCTATCTATCTATCTATCTATCTATCTATCTATCTATCTATCTATCTATCTATCTATCTATCTATCTATCTATCTATCTATCTATCGATCGATCGATAGATAGATAGATAGATAGATAGATAGATAGATAGATAGATAGATAGATAGATAGATAGATAGATAGATAGATAGATAGATAGATAGATAGATATCTAGTGATTTTGAGCTGCCAGGTCTTTGATCATTCTTGGTGGACCTTATGGAAGGGAAGACAGAGAGAAGTAGAGATGGCCAGTTGCTGCATGTTTCTTGTATTTATGCCAGCCTTATGCATCTCCTTAGGAAAATGGAGAGTTGTACAGGGTGACACAGAATAACGGGAATTTTTGAAATGCGTATTGGTAGCCATTAGCAGGTGGTAGCACTGCGGGTTAGTGACATTTAGCAAGTAAACACTCTGCCATTTTAGTAATTATGGATCAGTGGAACAGGCAACAGTGTGTGTTAGCCATAAAAATGTTTTATAAAAACAATGATAGTTTGGAAGCTGCGCAGAGGGAGTTTCGACATTTTTATAATTTAGGACATCATGGTGTCGTTCTGTCAAAACACGCGATAAAAGGTTGGATTAATAAGTTTGAAGAGACTGGATCTGCCCTAAAGAAAAAACCAACAGGACGACCAAGAAGTGCTCGTATGGTGTGGTGTTTCATCACATGGGATTATCGGACCGCATTTTTTCGAAAATGAACAGGGAAACACAATAACTGTCAATGCGGATCGTTACGTGGAGATGTTACAAACTTTTGTTACACCTGAATTGAACAACTTTCCACACGTTCAAGAAACCTGGTTTCAACAGGATGGAGCGACATCACACACTGCACGGCAATCAATGGAAGCTGTGCGAGAATTGTTCGGTAACCGTGTGATCTCAAGATTCGGTAACATTCCCTGGCCCCCTAGATCGCCAGATTTATCCGTTTCTGATTTTTTCTTGTGGGGCTACCTCAAGAGTAAAGTGTACACGACTCGACCAAGAACCCTGGATGAGTTAAAACAGAGAATTCGGGATGAAATTCACAGTATCCCAGCTGAGATGTTGCAGCGGTCAATGAAGAATCTCAACAGCAGATTTCAAGAATGTATTCATACAGGAGGACGCCATCTAAAAGACGTAATTTTTAAAAAATGATAAATTCTATCAATTTTTCGTAAATGGCAAATTTTAAGGTTTCAATTACTATGAATAAAATTTATTTCTTTTATCATTTCTAGTTTTATTGGATTGTGAAAAAGTTCCCGTTTTTTTTGTGTCACCCTGTATTTTAGGGGTCAAACCTGGCAAGACACAAATTATCTTCTTGAACCTTCTAACAATAAGTGTCTCACTTGTGGCTGTGAGCTTGAAAAACATGTTTCATTTTGTCTTTAAGGCCACAGTCAATGGCTAATATGTCAATTTAGATGGCCTGACCTGTTATGTGATGAGCAGAACAAGCAAGGAAGTTCCTATTATGCACTAAATAAAGCAATCACAGTGCAAAGTTTCCCTTGAAATTGGAGTAATTTGCTAGCATATACAGTGCATCTTTCTGTCATTGTTACAGACCCCCTTGTACGGTGCATCCGGAAAGTATTCCCAGCACTTCATCACTTTTTCCACATTTTGTTACGTTACAGCCTTATTCCAAAATGGATTAAATTCATTTTTTTCCTCAGAATTCTACACACAACACCCCATAATGACAACGTGAAAAAAGTTTACTTGAGATTTTTGCAAATTTATTAAAAATAAAAAAACTGAGAAAGCACATGTACATAAGTATTCACAGTCTTTGCCATGAATCTCAAAATTGAGCTCAGGTGAATCCTGTTTCCCCTGATCATCCTTGAGATGTTTCTGCAGCTTCATTGGAGTCCACCTGTGGTAAATTCAGTTGACTGGAGATGATTTGGAAAGGCACACACCTGTCTATAGAAGGTCCCACAGTTGACAGTTCATGTCAGAGCACAAACCAAGCATGAAGTCAAAGGAATTGTCTGTAGACCTCTGAGACAGGATTGTCTCGAGGCACAAATCTGGGGAAGGTTTAAGAAAAATTTCTGCTGCTTTGAAGGTCCCAATGAGCACAGTGGCCTCCATCATCCGTAAGTGGAAGAAGTTCGAAACCACCAGGACTCTTCCTAGAGCTGGCCAGCCATCTAAACTGAGTGATCGGGGGAGAAGGGTCTTAGTCAGGGAGGTGACCAAGAACCCGATGGCCACTCTGTCAGAGCTCCAGAGGTCCTCTGTGGAGAGAGGAGAACCTTCCAGAAGGACAACCATCTCTGCAGCAATCCACCAATCAGGCCTGTATGGTAGAGTGGCCAGATGGAAGCCACTCCTTAGTAAAAGGCACATGGCAGCCCGCCTGGAGTTTGCCAAAAGGCACCTGAAGGACTCTCAGACCATGAGAAAGAAAATTCTCTGGTCTGATGAGACAAAGATTGAACTCTTTGGTGTGAATGCCATGTGTCACGTTTGGAGGAAACCAGGCACCATCCCTACAGTGAAGCATGGTGGTGTCAGCATCATGCTGTGGGGATGTTTTACAGCAGAAGGAACTGGGAGACTACTCAGGATAAAGGGAAAGTTGACTGCAGCAATGTACAGAGACATCCTGGATGAAAACCTGCTCCAGAGCGCTCTTGACCTCAGACTGGGGCGACGGTTCATCTTTCAGCAGGACAACGACCCTAAGCACACAGCCAAGATATCAAAGGAGTGGCTTCAGGACAACTCTGTGAATGTCCTTGAGTGGCCCAGCCAGAGCCCAGACTTGAATCCAATTGAACATCTCTGGAGAGATCTTAAAATGGCTGTGCACCGACGCTTCCCATCCAACCTGATGGAGCTTGAGAGATGCTGTAAAGAGGAATGGGCGAAACTGGCCAAGGATAGGTGTGCCAAGCTTGTGGCATCATATTCAAAAAGACTTGAGGCTGGAATTGCTGCCAAAGGGGCATCGACAAAGTATTGAGCAAAGGCTGTGAATACTTATGGACATGGGATTTCTCAGTTTTTTTATTTTTAATAAATTTGCAAAAATCTCAAGTAAACTTTTTTTACGTTGTCATTATGGGGTGTTGTGTGTAGAATTCTGAGGAAAAAAATGAATTTAATCCATTTTGGAATAAGGCTGTAACATAACAAAATGTGGAAAAAGTGATGAAGTGCTGGGAATACTTTCTGAAAGCACTGTACAAGGGGGTCTGTAAAAAACAGCCCATTACAGTCTGAAAGCAGACACACCAAAGAAGGGTCCATAGGCCATCCCAATATCTGTTATGTTTTAGGCCCCATTCCTTTAACTTTTAATCTGCAGTTGTTCTCTCATCTCTCTCAGTTCAGCTCTGCCATGATGACATCACATGACAGTTCATGGTAGCCAATGAATGAGCTGCAGCAGGGCTGAACTGACCAATGAATGAGGGGGGACGGCGAGTCATCAGTTCAACAGCTCAGCCTCATTTGTGTGTACTTTACTGGTGTAGGAGGGGGGTATTTTCCAGAATTGGCATATATTGGCAATCTCTTCTATATATTTCTCTTCTGGTTCGTCCTGCTTCCTGTTCAAAACCGGTCCCGCCCACACGCAGCCGACACGGCATTTCTCGATTCCTACTTGTCCTCTTCCATGTCATGCACTATACTGGCCTGCTGAGCGTCACAAATCCAACAAGTACTCGAGGTGCTGCCACGATGGTAAAGTAGCTTTACCACCTTTGCAGGAGCCACCTGTGTCTTTACAACAGATTCTTACACAGCAAACATCGGAAGCTAAAAATGATCGTGAACACATTCGAGAATACAACTCTTCTCTAGCGTTTGCTTCCATGGGTGCATAGATAAGTCAACCTCCTGGCCACACACCATACTGTTTTAAAATACACGGGGAAATTTATCACCAAATCTCTCCACTATACGCTAACACTTCTACCTCTCCAGGATATGGACAGTTGTATGTTTTTGACACAGTGCAAGCTACTGAAGTACACTTACAAAATAAAACAAATTCTGCATGCAGCAAAAATGGACTTCTCCAGCGAGATTCCATGCTCAGAACCATCAACCCCTTCGTTAAATCATACAAACACATGCATGAAATCGCTCAGTCGAATCCAACAGCATCTGTACGAATGGTTTACAAGGAAAACCCTGGGCAGGATTTACGACGATACAATGCCCCGACATGTCACACCGATGTTGCAGCGATTTTCGTTGGAGAAGATGGCGAACAGCCTTCCAAAAGGGACATTTGCATCTATCCCATACGCAACTCCTGTAAACAGATTTCCACGCTCAATATGAATTGCGATCCTATGGTTTACTCACTTTTATTCCCTTACGGAGACATTGGCTGGCATAAAGATTTACAACATGTTCCAGATAAAAGAACAGCCAAGCGAATAACCCTTCCTCAATGCCAATTTCATGCGTACAGATTAGCAATGAGGAATACATTTAGTATTTTGCACTCCAGCGGCAAACTATTTGCTGACGACACTGCTATCGTGGGCTGCATCAGGAGTGAGCAGGAGGAGTATAGGAACCTAATCAATGACTTTGTTAAATGGTGCGACTCAAACCACCTACAACTGAACACCAGCAAAACCAAGGAGCTGGTGGTGGATTTTAGGAGGCCCAGACCCCTCATGGACCCCGTGATCATCAGAGTGGAGAGATCATCTGTGTGGAGAGGGTGCAGACCTATAAATACCTGGGAGTGCAACTGGATGATAAATTAGACTGGACTGCCAATACTGATGTTCTGTGCAAGAAAGGACAGAGCCGACTATACTTCCTTAGAAGACTGGCGTCCTTCAACATGTGCAATAAGATGCTGCAGATATTCTATCAGATGGTTGTGGCGAGCGCTCTCTTCTACGCGGTGGTGTGCTGAGGAGGCAGCATTAAGAAGAGAGACGCCTCACACCTGGACAAACTGGTGAGGAAGGCAGGCTCTATTGTTGGCACGGAGCTGGACAGTTTGACATCTGTGGCGGAGCGGCAGGCGCTGAGCAGACTCCTGTCAATCATGGAGAATCCACTGCATCCACTAAACAGGATCATCTCCAGACAGAAGAGCAGCTTCAGAGACAGACTGCTGTCACCGTCCTGCTCCACTGACAGACTGAGGAGATCGTTCCTCCACCACACTATGTGATTCTTCAATTCCACCCGGGGGGCGGGGGGGGGGGGGGGTAAACGTTAGAATTATACAAAGTTATTGTCTGTTTTTACCTGCATTGTTATTAGTCTTTAATTTAATATTGTCATTATTAGTATGCTGCTGCTGGAGTATGGGAATTTCCCCCTGGGATTAATAAAGTATCTATCTATCTATCTATCTATCTATCTATCTATCTATCTATCTATCTATCTATCTATCTATCTATCTATCTATCTATCTATCTATCTATCTATCTATCTATCTATCTATCTATCTATCTATCTATCTATCTATCTATCTATCTATCTATCCCAACAGTACATCTTTGATGCGTATGTTAAAACTGAGGGCGCGCGTCTCAACTATCTCAGATTACATCAACAAGATCTGGGCGTCGAACTATCAGATGCATTGCAAGCAAACACTGAAAATAATAACGTATGTGTTGGCAAAATGATCAGATTACCATCCACATTTCCAGGAAGTCCAAGATACATGCAACAAAACTATCAGGATGCCATGGCCATAGTACTAAAATTCGGAAAGTCTGATTTATTTATCACTTTCACATGTAATCCTGCTTGGCTGGAAATTCTACATGCACACTGCGTCTTTCAAGAAGTATTTATTTCTTCTTGATTTCTCACCGTTTTCCGTTCCTATTCTTACACCATCGTATGCTACGGCGGGTGTCAGCTAGTATATGTATATTTTTATTTAAATTATTGAATTTAAATTTTCATTTTTTTTATTTAATTTTTTGGGGGTTTATTAAAGTCAATAAGCATTCCACACCAGCGAGTCATATTTTACAGAACTAGGTTCAAATCATATCAACCCTCCCACCACCACTACCATGAGAAAGAGAGCTAGGCTAACAGAGTAAAACTTTAATAATAGGAAAAATAAATACATAGAATCAAAAATTGGAAGAGAATCCAATTCCTCAGTTTAAATGCTTATTCTAAAATGTTATTGATCAGAACATGCCAGGTTTTAAAAAAGTTTTGCACAGATCCTCTAAGTGAGAATTTGATACAACAGGGGTCACCAAGTCCGGTCCTGGAGGACCACTGTGGCTGCAGGTTTTCATTCTGACCCTTTTTTAAATGAGCACCCTGTTTGTGCTGCTAATTAACTTCTTGTGAATTCATTTGAATTGACTTGGTTTTTAATTTCTTCATCGTTCCTCTGATTTGCTTCATTTCTTTCCTTAAATGGCACCCAAACAGAAATGAAATGTGAAATGAGGGAGCCAAGAGAAGACCAACTAAGTCAGGGCCTCAAACTCCAACCAATTTCACTCCAACCAGCTGCTTAATTAGGCGCCAAATCTTGTCATTAATTAAAATTGTTTTTTAATTCTGTGGCTTGTTGCTGCTCTCGTGGTGCATTAGCAGACATTTCCAAAATTGTTGATTTTCTCTTTACTAAGAGCACTGGGGACCCAAGCGGATCAACATTCCTGAGACCCTCATTGTTCTTTATTTTCAGATATTGTGTGATGGCCACCAGTTGTTTTGGCTCATTTTGTATCTCGTGATTGTTTGGCTGCTAATTAAAGGAAAAAGAAACAATGAAGGGGTCTGAGTCTTCAGGAGCAACTCAATTAAAATTAATTCAAAAGACGTTAATTAGCAGCAAAAACAGGTCACTCATTAAGAAAAGGGTTAGAATGAAATCCTGCAGCCACGGCGGGCCTCCATGACTGGACTTGGTGACCCCTGGTATAGAAAATCAGTTACCCGCTGACTGAAAAGATCAGACTCGACACACTCATAATGGTTTGGGGCAGCCACCTGTGTATTGTCCCTGGCTGCAATGGATTTGAAAAGTTAACAGAAGTGTCTTTGATTGAGTCCAAAAGTGAACTGATTGAGGTCTGAGAAGATGGCGGTTTTAAATGGAAAGACCGGAAGTGACGTGGAGGAACCAGAAGTGATCTTCTTCTGACTTCATCCTGGGTGCTGGAACTGGAAGTGACATCTTCAATGTTGAGTCAGGCAGGTTTTCCTGTGGCTGGTCTGTAGAGTGGGTGGCACGGTGGCGCAGTGGCAGCGCTGCTGCCTCACAGTAAGGAGACCTGGGTTTGCTTGCCGGGTCCTCCCTGCGTGGAGTTTGCATGTTCTCCCCGTGGGTTTCCTTCGGTGCTCTGTTTTCCTCCCACAGTCCAAAGACATGCAGATTAGGTGCATTGGTGATTCTAAATTGTGTGTGTGTGTGTGTGCCCTGTGGTGGACTGGCGCCCTGCCCGGGGTTTGTTTCCTGCCTTGTGCCCTGTGTTGGCTGGGATTGGCTCCAGCAGACCCCAGTGACCCTGTAGTTAGGATATAGCGGGTTGGATAATGGATGGATGGATGATAAAAATAAATTGAAATATTAAATATGAATTAAATGTTTGAAATTAAATATAATTAAATATAAATAATATTTTAGCCAAAGTACATGCTTGGGACATTATGAGCATATGGCTGTCAATTGGGTTATCTGAATCAAGTCATTTGAGCATTTTTGATGGAATTGATTTGTGGATTCTGCTCCTCTCCTCTATTCCTTTAAAATGAGGGTCCACACTGCAATCAGCAAACCTTTCCTAAACTTCACCCGATAGCCACATGTTTTGTGGGTAACCCACGGGTGCCACAGTAGTCTGTCTCACTGCTTTTTATTATTTTTTTCCTCCTCTTCCAGGTCCCACCATGGCTAGAATATCACAGAGACTGGACGGGGAGTCTGAGAAGGAGCTCTTTGGGTTCTTCAAAGCCCACGTGAAGTTCAGTTTACTCCACAAGAGCAGTGTCCATGGGTTCAGTCTCAACAAAATACAGGAGAAGTGTGCCATGGAGGGCCACATCATGCTGGTGGTCTATAATGGGAGAGGCATCTTTATGGGGGCCTACAGCAGCAAGGGGCTGGTAGAATCCTCATGCAATCAATGTGACTTTTATTTTAGATATTATGTCACTAAGCTTCAGAAGTCATTAATGAATAAAGTGAGCTGCCAAGCGAATTGTATGACATTTGATGATGTCTTCAAAATTAAGGAGATTTCAGACAACAAGCAAAACATTTCAGTGTCCTTCTCCAAGATAAATTGTACAATTGATGAGCTGGAGGTGTACCGAGTGGAAGGTAAGATTTCACAGTGAAAAGAGGATCTAGAGAAAGAAACAAAGGAGACCCCTGGCTTTGCAGTGACCCTCAAGTGGGCCTCCTGCTCCTTCTAGCACATGGCCCTGATTCTTTACGGGTTCTCCTGTGGTTCCAATTTCAATTTTTCTTCTGTTGCCAATGCTGAGGCTTAACATGCAAATGTTTGTTTTTCAGACCTTGGCCCTTTGCTGCACTCTGCCTGGCGAGAGCTTCCCTGGACTACACAGTAAGTACCTCATGAGTGAGCTTTGCAGGTGCCAGTGGGCACAGTCAACTAACTAGAGAGGACCTCACATGTAACCAGAGCCAAGGTGGACCTCTTTTATGGAGTCATTTGTAGTGAGCATTCAGCAATGAGATCTTCACAAGAGGGTCTTGTCTTAGTCCTTATTTATGGCAGTGAGATGATGTGTTTGGTTTAGTGCTGTTGTGGTGGGCACTTGAGCTGCAGATCACAACTCAAACTGTCACTGCATTGGAGCCAACAAAAGGGAACCACGCAGTGCCAGCAACAGACATACATGTAATACAATCCGGTCCTTCATCTCTTTTGATTACTTGGATCCAATTTCGTCTCTCCGCATTATTAATGGGAAGAGTGTGGGGATTTGGGTAAGGATGCTTAAGAAGTTGACCTTGGAGGAGCTGTTCTTTTACAATTCCACCATTGACATAAAAGTTTATCCCTCACCTAGCCTACCAGAAATAAAAATACAGAAGTGTGAACAGGGGGCTTATTCCAGCACTGCCATTTGATGTTCAATCCCTTAGGGCCGAAGTGTCAGGTCTTGAGGGCAGCGGCCATCACCTTTGAGACACATCAGTTCATAAGACCTGCAGACCAGAGCCCCTCACAGTCTCACACACCTTCTCGTTTTCCAGAAAAAGGGAAGAGCTGAGGGACGCCATCGTCTCCTTCAAGCCACCCACCGACTTGGTCACCCAGACACGTGTGCTTCTTGTGGGTCCGGTGGGAGCAGGAAAGTCCAGCTTCATCAGCTCCGTCTGCTCCGTCCTGCAAGGCACTGTGACCTGTCAGACGATGGCTGGCATGGCGGGTCAGAGTTTCACCACAAAGGTAAGGAGTTCTCTTGGTTAATGTTCTCTGAGGTCATGGTGGGATTTAGGAAAGTGTGAGATGAGTAGCATGGATGACATGAACACTGAGGAGCTTTCATTACATCTTTCTCTAATAGGGTCTTTTATTGTTTTTCAATGTGAGTAGCCTGATGTCAGTCTGCACAGTACTTGGAGCTCTCAAAGGCACAACTAGATTTTGAAACAAGTAGAAAACTGGCCTCAATAAAATGTTTTAGAGCAAACTAAGCTTAGTCTTCAAAACCCACTTTTGTTCAAATTTCTGCTTCATGCTGAATGCAGTTTCTTGTAAAGAAAAATCAATTCTTTTTGGAGTTTCTGAAATTTCATTTTTGTCCATTGCCACAAGTCTGGTTCAGGGTTGCTCTCGGACCCTCAGTCCTCTCAACAACAATTTATTTCTTGTATGGCCCAAAATCATACAAGGAGTGCCTCAGTGGGCTTTAACAAGCCCTGTTGTTTGACAGAACCCTCCACTCTTGACTCTTTAAGAAGATGAGAAAAACCTTATAGGGAAACAAAAATAGAAGACCCCATGTGGGTGTCAAAAGATGGGATGGGAAATACACGACACAAAACAGAACACAAGTAATCGTCGTGTCAGAGCTACATGGCCCACCTGTCATGGTCACCACAGACGCACAATGCAACAGCAGTTCTTGGCTCAGGTGGGCGCAGATGAAGCCTTAACTATAAATTCAATCTTTGGGACTTAAAACGCCGAGCCACTTAAGTGACCCACCGGTGGGTTTGTTGTGATGCAATTTAAAGTGTGTTTGAATTTGTACACCTCACTGTTTTAGAAGAGTCGTCGTCTTTATCAGGCATCTTGTCCATTACTAATCTACAATGCGATTCAGAAGTTTGCCCATTGAACAAAAATGGGACAGTCAGTGTGAAATATTTGATGTTGAGGTCTCTTTAAGTCCCGTCCTTTGGTGGTTGATCTCTAAGACGTTATGTTGTGAATTTTTATGGCGTCATTCGAATATCTTTTTATCATCCCTGCTGCCAATCGCCTACCACCTTGTCCAGTGCAGTGTCTCTTTGTCACCCCTCATGTCACTTTCCACTGCTGCCACAGAGGAGGGTCCCCCAGAAACCCAAATGGTATTTTTCTTCAGTATCTTTGCATTAATGGATTTAGACTGAAATGACCAGGGCCAAAAATGCAACCATATTGCATTTTCAACTACTTAACTATGAAAGATATTTTTGCGGCAAAATTAAATGCAACCCAAGGTGTTAAGTGCATTGAAATGCCATGCACATGTACAGTCAGTGGTGCATTTAATTTTGGCACATGTCCTGCATTGTGAGGGAGCATCAGTTACAGCACTATGGCCATGTGACGCGTTACCCCAAGGGTAATCCGGCTCACAGGACCCTCATTGTTGAGGACCCAAGTGGCTGGACCAGGCCAAGGGGTTGCCCACGTTACACCTGGCTGCGGCAGATAGAGGGTTATTTCCGGAGGGTGGGACTGGACTGCATGTCTGCCTGGGGGGTTGCCAACTGGGATCCTGAGCTGTTTCGTCATGTGGTGGGTGCGCCAACGTGCTGTACAAGTGTATGCTCCCCAACCTGACCTGACCTGACTGATAAGTTTATCGTATCGTAATTGAACACATGTCAACTAAATAAGCGACCCCTCAGAGCCACCACAGTGAAATACCTTGTCCTTATTTTTATATTAATACTAGCTGTCCCTTGTGGCTCTGCTCGCACAGTAGTGAAACAGGACAAACTTTAAAAATCAATTTAAAAAAATGTAATAATTTGTATTGAGAAGAATCTATTTTCTGCGGTGGGTTGGCACCCTGCCCAGGATTGGTTCCTGCCTTGTGCCCAGTGTTGGCTGGGATTGGCTCCAGCAGACCCCCGTGACCCTGTGTTTGGATTCAGCGGGTTGGACAATGGATGGATGGATGGAAGAATCTATTTTGGTAGCTTTCATATCCAAGGGCGACCTGGTGTACAATATTTTTGGTTTTGCTATCAGGGCAGACCTCATCTGTGCAGATTCTTTCATCAACGGTGACAGGAGATACCTGATGACAATTTGGGGTTCTTAAGGACTTCTTTCAGCATTTTGACTTTTCTGGATCAGCCTGACTTGCACAAGTTGGCAGTTGTTTGAGATCTTCCTCACTTGCCACACTTCTTTCTGATGGCCTCATTCAGCTCTTGATGATGATGATGATGATGACACACACACACAAGCAAACCCATCTAAATGTCTGATCTTTAAATAACAGGAGGGCAGGTTCAGACGAGACCTTCTCTGATGATGTCCTGATTCTAATTTGTGGTATTTGAGGTGGTGATAAATGTTGGGATGCACTTAGTTTTTCCACATGCAAAATTTGCATTTATTTTTATTTAAATTATTCAATTAACCGAAAAATGTAAAGGTGGCCTGACATTTCTTACATTACATCACCTTTATTGACGGATTTGGATTAAATGACGATCACATCTTGATATGTGCCCACTGTTACCAATCAAGGATAAGACAAGAGACAATATAAAATGTCAGGGTGCTAACCGGGCCACCCTGTTTGTTAAAAATAATACATTTTCTCAAATTAACAAGCACACAATGGCGCGGCAGGAAAACAAGATCAAAATGTAGCCTTTGTGACTGGAGTTCACATTAATCCGCACTGTTTTAGAAAAATAAAATGAATGATAAAGTAAGAGTAAAAGGAAACTGTTGGACTACCACTGACTAAAAACACTAAGAGCTGCCCTCCTGGGTGAGGCTTCTCTGCATCATTTCATCTAAGCAGGCGTCAACGGCTCTCAACATCTGCTGGAGAGCCATCAGGATCAAAACGTCCATATTGAGGTTGAGCTCGAAATCTACAGCGTAGTTCTTAACCAGGGAGATAGCAGAGAGAGGAACTCCCAACACCTGTGCCAGTTGAGTTACCTGGAAAAAAAACAGATAGGAAGATGGTGAGCTGATAGGGGGCGACACGAAGGAGAGGATCGGAGACAAGCCCAGATGAGCCTTGACGTACGGTGACAGAGCCATCTCACATGGTGAGAGAGCCAACAGGTCCATTCATTTTTATATTACAGTGTTCATACTGGCCTAACGTAAAAGACGTACCTAAATATGGCTGATGATGATCGCGCTGCTGACGCTCTGAGAGCGCAGGTCAGTTACGTGACTCGTCATAAAGGCACAGTATGCCGACACTGAATGAACAAGCAAGATTTTGTCATTAATCTCTCATAAATGGCAAAAAGCCAAAATTGATAATAAATAAATATGTAGTTGGCCTGAATATTTATCTACATGGGTGAGAAGAGAATCCATTTGAATCGTGAAATGAAAGAGCGTGTTTTTGAGAGAGTGTTTCTGCTTTGTTTATGTATTTTACGTATTATTGTGATTTTCTTTGATAGAGTATTCATTATTTTGCCACTGTGTGTCTTGTTAATTAAGTTTCTACGTAGTGTTGGTCTCCGTCATTTGGGACCCGAGGAGGCGGGGCCATCTAATGATACAGCTGAAGGACTGGCCAATCACAGCGAGTATTTAAAGAGAAGCTGACCTTCCCACTTCACCTTCAGCTTTGCATCTTTGTTTGGATTTCTTTTTCTTGGGATTTTTCATTTTGGATTGGATCTTCTGGCTCTCGACCCCCGTCTCATGTTTGGAGGGACTGCTTTCAGAATTACAATTTATTCAGATTTTGTTTACTTTAGGTTTTTGTCTCTTTTGTTCCTACATTACCTTTTCTGCTCCTTTTGAATTATACAGTCGTGGCCAAAAGTTTTGAGAAGTGTTGGTGTTCACAGAGTTTGCTGCTTCAGTGTTTTTAGATCTTTTCTGTCAGACGTTTCTCTGGTGTACTGAAGTAGAATTACAAGCAGTTCAGAAGTTTCAATGGCTTTTATTGACAATGACATGAAGTTTATCCAATGAGTCCATATTTGCAGTGTTGGCCCTTCTTTCTTTTTCAAGACCTCTGCCATTCGCCCTGGCAGGCTGTCACAGGACTGATGGTAGCACTCACTTTTACTTTTTTCCGGATGCCCCAAACAATCGGAAAGGGGATTCAGCACAGAAAATGACTTTCCCCCAGCAGTCCAATCTCTGTCTCTTTTGCAGGACATCAGTCTGTCCTTGATGTTTTTCTTGGCTTCTTTGCTGCCCTTCTTGACACCCACCAGGCCATCCTCCAAAAGTCTTTGCCTCACTGCTACCTGCCTGCTGCCATTCCCGAGGAGGCTCAGCACTGGTGGTGCAACCCCCAACATACAGGAATAAAGAATGGGACCTAAAAATCCTCCGAGAGCAACTTCTCCCAACCAACCATTCAAGAACAGTTTGGCGACCAACAATGATGGAGCACTGGGCTATAAGACAAAATTGAGAAATAAGTGGCTCGGGGAAAAAAACATTAACATTTGGGGTCCATGGAAGGAAACTCCCCATTGAGAACTTGTGGTCAATTCTCAAGAGGCGGGTGGACAAACAAAAACTCATCAATTCTGACAAACTCCAAGCTTTGATTCTGCAGGAATGGGCTGCCATCAGTCAGGATTTGGCCCAGAAGTTGATGCACAGCCTGCCAGGGCGAACTGCAGAGGTCTTGAAAAAGAAAGAAGGACCAACACTGCAAATATGGACTCTGTGCATAAACTTCATGTCATTGTCAATCAAAGCCTTTGAAACTTCTGAACTGCTTGTAGTTCTACTTCAGTATACCATAGAAACATCTGACAAAAAGATCTAACAACACTGAAGTGGCAAACTTGGTGAAAAACAACACTTGGGTCATTCTCACAACTTTTGGCCACGACTGTACGGAGAGAATTAAAAGGAAGCCTACACTGCTTTTTAAGGTTGTCTACGTTAGTTTACTCCTAAACCTTCATGACACTCTGTTTGTCCATCTATCCATCCTCTTCCGCTTATTTGAGGTCGGGTCGCGGGTGCAGCAGCTTGAGCAGAGATGCCCAGACTTCCCTCTCCCCGGCCACTTCTTCTTGCTCTTCCAGGGGAATCCCAAGGCGTTCCCAGGCCTGCTGAGAGACATAGTCCCTCCAGCGTGTCCTGGGTCTTCCCCAGGGCCTCCTCCCAGTTAGACGTGCCTGGAACACCTCACCAGGGAGGCGTCCAGGAGGCATCCTGATCAGATGCCCGAGCCACCTCATCTGCCTCCTCTCGATGCAGAGGAGCAGTGGCTCTACTCTGAGCTTCTCACCCTATCTTTAAGGGGAAGCCCAGACACCCTGCGGAGGAAACTCATCTCAGCCGCTTGCATTCGCAATCTCGTTCTTTCGGTCACTACCCATAGCTCATGACCATAGGTGAGGGTAGGAACATAGATCGACTGGTAAATTGAGAGCTTTGCCTTACAGCTCAGCTCCTTTTTCACCATGACAGACCGATGCAGAGCCTTCATCACTCATCCGCCTGTCGATCTCAAGCTCCATTCTTCCCTCACTCGTGAACAAGACCCCGAGATACTTGAACTCCTCCACTTGGGGCAGGATCTCGCTCCCAACCCTGAGAGGGCACTCCACCCTTTTCCGGCTGAGGACCATGGTCTTGGATTTGGAGGTGCTGATTCTCATCCCAGCCGCTCCACACTCAGCTGCGAACCGATCCAGAGAGAGCTGAAGATCACGGCCTGATGAAGCAAACAGGACAACATCATCTGCAAAAAACAGTGACCCAACCCTGAGTCCACCAAACCGGACCCCCTCAATGCCCTGGCTGCACCTAGAAATTCTGTCCATAAATGTTCTGTTTGTATGCACCATTAATTTGGGACTCAAAATATATTTAATTTTTGCACAAAAACAAAATAACATTTTGTGCACGTTTAGGCCAAATATAGGAGTGAAAAACTGGTGTGCCATATATCAAGGAGGCCATCTTCAAATTTTGCATTTCTCAGGTCACACAGACCAAGTGACAAACAGTATGTAGAATTGTGAACATTGTTGGATGACATCACAGAGAGAAGCAGGGCCCCCAACTCTTCTCTCGGCTGAACGACCCGATTGATGTTCTTTCACCCTGTCTGTCTCTTTCAGCACTCATGACACTGGAGAATGCCGCTAGTGACGTGATATCAGGGCAAGAGATGACCTTTTCTGACCAGTGATACTTCTGGGCTCCTTTTGGACGCTCAAATGACAGCAGAGACTTTACAACTTAAAACACATTAATAGAAAAGTGCTGAGTAAATACCAACTAACATGTGGAAAAGCTAAAAGAGACCCCATTTCAAGTGCAACCAGCCCAGGTATATGGTCAGGCCTGGATCTGGCAGCACCCTCCTGACTGGGCAGAGTCAGCTACTCCATCACAGCTCAGGTGGAACTGCAGTTAAGGAGACAAGTGTGAAAGTTCAGAGGTCACGGACAGGGTGGTGACTCAGAAGTAGAAGAAACCTGTTGGCATGATTCAGAATTACTGAAAGTTTCAGATACCACTGTACTACTGTCCTTACTATAATAATGTCACTGTCACTTGATCAAGGCTCATGAATAGCTGCACTCTCTCTGTCACTTTGACTCACCTTCTCATAAATGTAGCGGCTTTGGTACACTTTGGTCAGGTCATTTACAACTTCTCTGCAGGACTCGTCTATCTTAGTGACCATCACGAGCTGTGGAATCCCTGTGGGATAAGAGAGGAGAGTCCGTATGAAATTCTGAGAGGTACCTCCTGTGTCTCACAAGCCGGTTGACTGAAAACTCACACTTGACAGCACATTTTGGCTCATGGAGGAGCCTCTTGTTTAGAAAAGTGTGCTGGAGTGTCCATTATTACTCTCTGAACATTTTGTTTCAGTCCTTGTTAGTAAAAGGACTTTAAAAATAAGACAACTGGTCAGTGAGATTATGAGGTCTTGCCTGACACACGCCTGCCCAACTTGCTGCAGTTTTAGGCGTCAGGTCAGAAGGCCTATTTGAGCGTTTCCAAAGTTAGCTGAAGGCAGTGCTGGGAAGACGAGGTGGGGGTCCTTTAAGAGGTGAATGGTCCTCAAACACAGGGGGATAAAATTGATGAGCCACAACACAAAGTTATGGGAAAGAGTAGTGGAAGCTCAGTTAAGAAGTGAGGTGATGATTAGTGAGCAGCAGGATGGTTTCATGTCAAGAAAGAGCACCACAGATGTGATGTTTGCGCTTAGGATGTTGATGGAGAAGTTTAGAGAAGACCAGAAGGAGTTGCATTGCGTCTTTGTGGACCTGGAGAAAGCATATGACAGGGTGACTGAGAGGAGCTGTGGTATTGTATGAGGAAGTCAGGAGTGGCAGAGAAGTACGTAAGAGTGGTACAGGATATGTACGAGGGAAGTGTGACCGTGGTGAGGTCTGTGGTAGGAGTGACGGAGGTGGGATTACATCAGGGATCGGCTCTGAGCCCTTTCTTATTTGCAATGGTGATGCACAGGTTGACAGACGAGATTAAACAGGAGTCCCCATGGACTGTGATGTCTGCTGATGACATTGTGATCTGTAGTGAGAGTAGGGTTAGGGTTAGGGTTAGAGTTAGATATGGAAGAAGATGATCTGCTGTGGCAACCCCTAACGGGAGCAGCTGAAAGAAGAAGAAGAATCTTTAATAAATTGGCAAAAATTTCTAAAGGCTCACTTTCAATTTCTCATTCTGGAGTACTGAGTGATGTTTGATGAAGGAAAAATGAATTGAAACCTTATTTAGCTCAAGGCTACAACACAACAAGATGTGATCAAAGTGAGGGGGTCTGAAGACTTTTTGAGGGCGCTGTGTAGTTTTATATTTTGTGACCCAGCATCTAAAGGTCAAGACAAATGGAAGAAATGGAGCAGGCAGCTGTGTAAAGGACAATCAAAGTCAGCTGGCATAGCACAGTAAGAAAGACAGAGAAATCAGACATCTAAACATGGACTTCAAGGGTTTTAGATTCACGTGGAAAGGAGCTGAATTATATGAGCTCTGAGTAAACCAAACTGTTTGTCAGTGAGGAGCAAGAAATAAAAGTGAATTGTGTTCAACTTGTATGTGAGAGCAGCTGTCGCTATCATTTTATAAGGGTTTGTATGACAGATTTGTTTTTCTTAAACTGAAAATCCTCCATTAACAGATTTTACATTATTTTTATTACTTGTCTGGTGCAGCAGACAGAAGCAGGCAGCACATCTGTGGGAGCGAGATTAACAAGAGCACGTGTCTTGTGGCCCCCCTGTGCCTCTAATATGTGATGGGCAGCTGGACTGGCACTTGGTGTCGCTCCTTAACATGCTGGTGCTGCATGGCTCAAATCACATGACATCCCCTGTGCTACCATTGCAGCAGTCATCTCTCCGGCTTGTAAGAGTACATTTAAAACCAAATTACATTTGCAGTTGCCGTATCAGTGGGTTTTATTAGTGAATGGACGCCTTAAAAAGTGACCATTGTCGTCCAGCTTATTAAATCAGAGAATCAGAGTCCAACTGCACAGTCCTGCTGCTCAGCTTAAATAAAATGAAGGACCACCAGAGACGACCCATCAGTTAGGGTTTTTTTATATACAGAGCATCCAGAAAGTATTCCCAGCGCTTCATCACTTTTTCTACATTTTGTTATGTTACAGCCTTATTCCAAAATGGATTAAAATCATTTTTTCCCCCCTCAGAATTCTACACACAACACCCCATAATGACAACGTGAAAAAAGTTTACTTGAGGTTTTTGTAAATTTATTAAAAATAAAAAAACTGAGAAATCCCATGTCCATAAGTATTCACATCCTTTGCTCAATACTTTGTCGATGCACCTTTGGCAGCAATTCCAGCCTCAAGTCTTGTTGAATATGATGCCACAAGCTTGGCACACCTATCCTTGGCCAGTTTAGCCCATTCCTCTTTGCAGCACCTCTCAAGCTCCATCAGGTTAGATGGGAAGCGTCGGTGCACAGCCATTTTAAGATCTCTCCAGAGATGTTCAATCGGATTCAAGCCTGGGCTCTGGCTGGGCCACTCAAGGACATTCACAGAGTTGTCCTGAAGCCACTCCTTTGATATCTTGGCTGTGTGCTTAGGGTCGTTGTCCTGCTGAAAGATGAACCGTCGCCCCAGTCTGAGGTCAAGAGCGCTCTGGAGCAGGTTTTCATCCAGGATGTCTCTGTACATTGCTGCAGTCATCTTTCTCTTTATCCTGACTAGTCTCCCAGTCCCTGCCGCTGAAAAACATTCCCACAGCATGATGCTGCCACCACCATGCTTCACTGTAGGGATGGTATTGGCCTGGTGATGAGCTGTGCCTGGTTTCCTCCAAACGTGACGCCTGGCATTCACACCAAAGAGTTCAATCTTTGTCTCATCAGACCAGAGAATTTTCTTTCTCATGGTCTGAGAGTCCTTCAGGTGCCTTTTGGCAAACTCCAGGCGGGCTGCCATGTGCCTTTTACTAAGGAGTGGCTTCCATCTGGCCACTCTACCATACAGGCCTGATTAGTGGATTGCTGCAGAGATGGTTGTCCTTCTGGAAGGTTCTCCTCTCTCCACAGAGGACTTCTGGAGCTCTGACAGAGTGACCATCGGGTTCTTGGTGACCTCTCTGACTAAGGCCCTTCTCCCCCGATCGCTCAGTTTAGATGGCCGGCCAGCTCTAGGAAGAGTCCTGGTGGTTTCGAACTTCTTCCAGTTACGGATGATGGAGGCCACTGTGCTCATTGGGACCTTCAAAGCAGCAGAGATTTTTCTGTAACCTTCCCCAGATTTGTGCATCGAGACAATCCTGTCTTGGAGGTTTACAGACAATTCCTTTGACTTCATGCTTGGTTTGTGCTCTGACATGAACTGTCAACTGTGGGACCTTCTATAGACAGGTTTGTGCCTTTCCAAATCAGGTCCAGTCAACTGAATTTACCACCGGTGGACTCCAATGAAGCTGCAGAAACATCTCAAGGATGATCAGGGGAAACAGGAGGCACCTGAGCTCAATTTTGAGCTTCATGGCAAAGGCTGTGAATACTTATGTACATGTGCTTTCTCAATTTTTTTATTTTTAATAAATTTGCAAAAATCTCAAGTAAACTTTTTTCACGTTGTCATTATGGGGTGTTGTGTGCAGAATTCTGAGGAAAAAAACACATTTAATCCATTTTGGAATAAGGCTGTAACATAACAAAATGTGGAAAAAGTGATGAAGCGCTGTGAATACTTTCCAGATGCACTGTAAACATATTCATGGGATCATCATAATAAGCATTTTGCATAATAATCAAAGCAATGAAACAACATGCATGTGCTGGTCACGTCACTTCATTTATAACACAAAGTATCCCAATACCAGACTATTGTTACACACAATGGAAGGAACACCCTGATTGCTACTCGAGCAGCTCTGGTCACTAGAGGGCAGTAGAGAATGGCCGTGTTCATTTAATGTCCTGGGAGGTCATCTACTCCTCTCATGGGCTCATTTGTGTCGTTCCTGATTAATGTCCCATCAGGCTCTGCCAGGCTGCTGTTACTCACCCATGTTGTTCACGTTGGACTGTATCAACTTAAACTTCTTCAGCAGAACTTCACTAATGAGGCTGACTTTGCTTGCTTCCACAACATAGACGATGCAGTGCACCTTATCAGCCAGACTGGGTTTCACTGTGTAGCATTTGAATTTATCTGTTATGGGTGCTTTGGGATTGAACTGCAAAGAAAAGGATAGTTTAATAAGAGATGCAGCGGTGCAGCCCCCCATCCCCACACACACACGTCTACTGTTCTTCACAAGCATTTTTCTCCTGGTTATTTCCAAATAGTTACACAGGAATGCACCACACAATTTATGCTTGTCCACACTCAAGTGCTCATCATGAAGTATTCACCTTAAATTCACAATAAAATAACAATGCATTGCAAGAAAATGAAAAATAAACAAACTCCAAAATGAGGTGAAAAAGAAAACAAAAATAAATAAAGGGACCTAATATATCCAAAGACAATAAGAATGGCAGAGAAAATGTATAAAATAAAGCATAACATATTCTTAATTTTTTTTTCAAAATTGAGGCTAGGGATCTGCACTGGCAATCAGAAGGTTGCCGGTTCGAATCCCGTAAATGCCAAAAGGGACTCTGCTCTGTTGGGCCCTTGAGCAAGGAAGGGCCTTAACCTGCAATTGCTGAGTGTTTTGAGGAGTGACAAAAGTGCTATATAAATGCAAAGAATTATTATTATTATTATTTTCTGATTTTGATTATTTTTTTTTGTCTTATTTGATATTTTCATAGAATGTTTTTTTCATATTTAAAATTATTGTGTTCTTGTACCATTTGTTAATTTGGTTTGTTATATATCTTTGGCTCTGTGTATTGAATCCAAGGGAGTCGGGCCCACTGACACTGCAGCTCAGTCTTTATAAGCTCAACACCAACAACAACATTTATTTCTAATGCACATTTTCATACAAAGAATCAAAGTGTTTTCCAAAACATCAAAGAAAAAGCTGCAAGAAAAGAAAAACAAATCAGAAATAGACAAGAATAAGAACGAAAAAGTGACATACAAAAAATAATCAACACACACTTAACAACACCTTTTTGTTGCACAGCACTCTGTATAAAGCACTATGACCAATGCTGCATGTAGCCGCCGAAGAGTAAGGCGAGATCAAGCACGGGTAAAACGCGTGTCGAAAGAAATATCTCAGTGCAAAAATTTGTTTTAAAATTATTTAGTAAAAGTTAAGAGCAAATAATCCACACAAGAATAAAAGAAAAAATAGTTACACACGTAGAATAAAAGGCAAAAAAAGGGAAAAATGTATCTTCTCTAAACTTAGGTTTTCTTGAGAAACTTTAGTTATTTCTGTACTTAAAGGTTCTTTACTTCTTCTTTCTATACTTAAAGATTCTTAGCTTCTTCTTCTGTACGCTTTAAACGTACGGCTTTGCACTTAAATAAGCACGAGTTACATCACACACTCAAACGGCCCGTAGGCCCATAAGCACATAGGCATGTGCACAGGCACGGTCACGGTTTAAAACCGTATGCCTCTACACCTTACACATGGCAAGGCTGGTCACCAACTGAAGAATAAGGTTTACTCAAAGCTGTTAGAAATTGCAAGAATATACCAATACAATTCTACTTATGGGGGTTTTAGGAACCTCCCATAGATATGCCTTGTCATCTAGTAAAATATTTATGAATCTTATATAACTAGGAAATTGGCTCTAGCACTCAATTAAAATAGTAGTGCAGATGATACGAGTGACTAAATACTGAACTGGTCTACATAGAAATGCAGATTTATTAAAACACGCAGAGAACGAAGCAGAACTGAGATAACGGCTTACTGTACATGACACAGTGAGGCCTCAGCACTATTGGTGGGATTGGCATTAGTCCTACTGGTCTTGTTTCCTGGGTCATCATTTTTGTTCTTCTTGTATCCGTTTTTGACCGCTGATTGTTGGGCTTTTGGTTCTTGCCTTTGGTATTTGAACTTGGATTTAATTTTGGCTTTTCAGTTTTGTGTTTTGTAAAAACATAAAATGATGTAATTGAACAAAATGTATGTGTGTAAGTACAGAAAATAGGACAGAATGATCAAACTTGTTTGTGTTTTGCGTACGTGACAAAAAGCATATATACTTTCTGGAAGTTTTCTTTCAATGATGTGTGTGACAAGAAAATATACCTTTAGGGTAAAGACTTTACCAATTGGAATAATACAAAATGAGTCAGGACGCTATTTTTATTGCTTACGTGGTCTACGATCAGGAGACTAGAAAGCTATAAAAGAGCAAGGATATCTGCGCTTGAGGCAGATGAAGTGCGGTGTCCCAGGACTGTATTTCTCTGTCATTTTACCCTTGTCTGGTGTGTATCAATAAAAGGTTTTTACTAATTTTAATTTCTTCTCTGTCTTCAGTCACAAAAAGTGTCCACAGTTTTTTGGCGCCCGGACGTGGGGCAGGAGACGGCCGGTCGACTCCTCCGGCGAGACCATTTCAGTGATCCGTCTTACCAGCGGACTGCCGTCAACTTGAGCTCCGGCAGCAGAGCATGCAGCTCCAGCAAAAGTTAGGACTGCCCTGTCCTGAAAGAGTTATTGCATGAGGAGCCCCTGGTCTCCTCTTTGCTACATCCACGGTGACTGAACGGATTTCCAGACAGAGCTTGCACACTTCCAGGCTGGGGTAAGCACCGGGGAATTTCCGAACATTTTTTTTATTTATTTTCTAAATTACGGGAGGGCGAGTTTCCTGTTGACCGTCTAGTCATATTCATATCTCAACGGGTTGCTTAAGGTGATGGAGACCCAAGCAGTTTGACGCATACGAAAGGTCTGACGAAAGGATACTGGCCTCACCCATATCCTAGACTCGGCTGGACGTATTGATGTAGTATTCTGCTGAACCAAAATCGGACACAAAGTCACCTGAGCTGGAATCCGGGGATGTGAGCGGACAGGCTAACGGGACGAGTAACGGGGTGGTATATATATATATGGAAACATAAACAGAAAAAGAGCACAGATTGCAGGTTTGCTGTTAGGACGGAATAAATAAATCTACATACTAATAGGAATACCGTGTTCTCCTGGGAACTGGGACAGGAGCGATAGTTGGGTGTCTCCCCTTGGGACTAAAGAAGGGAACAGTAAGGGAACAGTGAGTGGCACACTTAATACCTCGCTGATTCATACGTACAAGGGATTAGACGAATCAGTTTATAGTTGGAAAATGAAATACAGGACTCAGGAAGAGCAAGGGGACATAATGGGAACTTATAACAGTAAGCCTGTTAATCGCCACACAGGGGGATCAAAATCATTAATGCTGGAAGAATTATTTTCAGAGGATCAACAGATGCCCCGTAAAAATGGGTCTCCTAGGAAATTTGTAGAAAAGAAGACAGGTTTAGATTTCAAGAAGGCATGTAGGAAATGGAATAGACAGAGTGGTGGGCGTTGGCCGATAGAGGGGACAGGAGATGTAAGTGAAATACAGGAAGCTAGGAAAATCCTGTGTAGGAATAAGCAGGGTTGTTATAATAGTGGACCGTATCGAATGGATATGTTCGATAGATGGGAATTAGTAATAAAAGACAGAAATTTAGAAGCAGTACAGAAACAGAATGAATTGTTGCGGGCAAATGAGGGAAAGGCTGAAAAGGAGAAAGAGGAATTACTAATTACATTACAGAAAGTTCAGACAGGCACGGAACCACAGGCAGACGGGAGGAAAAGGAAGAATAATCCAAATAAAGACCCCCTTTATCCTATTATTTGTTCCTCTCCTCAGTACCAACCTCAGGCACCTCCATTATCCCCTCCTCTATCCCCCATTCCGACTGCCCCCCTGTACTACAACTGGCAGAAGTTTCCCCCGATGATCCCCCAGGCACAGATCACTATGACCCCTCTACCCATCGTGATGACCCACCCCGTACTAGACAAACCCCTGTCTCCCAACACACCCGAAGTCAAACCTCCACTCACAAACCAGCTCCAACTTTTTTCTCTCCAACCTCTTCTGATCCTTCACCTTTACTTACTTGCCCTTTAATAGAAGTTCCCAATCCCCATTATAACCCTGCCCATCCAGCCGGACCCCAAAATCCCACAACAGTTATGATAAATCGGAACTGGGACATCCAAGAACTAAAGGATGTCGTGAATGCACTTCCAGATCCAAAGGAAGTAGGAGGACTAAAATTTGTTGAACAACTTGATCAGTTAGATAGCTTGTATAAGCCTAACGCTGCTGAATGGACCCAGGTACTTCGTCGAAAGCTTGGGACCACATGGGCCACTGTTTACAAGGGTGTCCGCAATGACGTTCCATGGGTATGGAACCCAGCTTTAACTCGAGGACGGGGGATTGGTGGAGAAGGCGAATTTAACCCACAATGGGAGGCGTTGAGACAAAATATTGCAGAAAAATATAAAAAAGGAACAGACTGGTCCCTAATTTCAGCTGCAAAACAAAAGAGAGACGAGACGGTTGATGAATGGGCACATAGGATTCAAGACCTTATGGCTAATCACTCAGGCTTGGAAAATGTTGATGACCGCACCCGAGCTGCAGTTCCACCTTTTGTTTCCGGTTTGCGCCTTGATATACAAAACAAGGTCCGCACTTCCTGTATTGGGTGGGAAAGTGCCGCGTTTGATGAAGTCAAACGACATGCTGAACATGGCGAAAAACAAACTAAGCAGAAGGAATCGGACTCTCATGCCAAATTATTGGCAGCACAGATGAACTATTATACCAGGAATACTCCTGACCGAGGCCGAGGATATGGCATTAGAGGAAGGGGACGAGGACGAGGTGGTTTTGGAGTTCCTCCTGTTGACCACAATAAGAATCCTTTTATTCCCTCTCCCTTTAATCCCAATGTTAATTCCTACTCTTGCTACGCCTGTGGTGAAACTGGACATTTTCGTCGGGAGTGCCCTCACAGACAGCAACAGCCCCCGCCTCCCCCTATTCCACCTGTTTTTTCTGACACCCCTGACCAACAATACTGGCCATAGGAAAACGCAGGGACCTCCAGCCACTCTTTTCAACTACCTTTGCTCACCCATAATTCAGAAACTGATCCTTTGCTGACATTGTTCGTTGATGGCACTGAGACTATTTTCTTAATCGACACTGGTGCCACTCGATCTACCCTCTCGCTGGCAAAGGTCCCTGCCTCGAACGAGACTGTTACTGTGCTTACTGCTTCTGGACAACCTCACCTTCTCCAAGTATCAAAACCTCTTCAAGTCCAGTCACGTCCTGGCGGACATACCTTACTGCATCGTTTTCTTTTAAATCAGCTCTGTCCAGTTAACCTTTTAGGAAGAGATCTCATGACAAAACTTTCTCTTTCTATTTCTATGACTGACAAAGGTTTTTTCTGTTCTACCCCCAAGTTGTTGTGTCAAATTGCCCCTTACCCCAAACCTTCTTTTGCAGCTTGGACTTTAAATATTTCCCCACACACCATTCTCCTCAAAGCCCTACACTCTTTTTCCCCCTGTCTCTTTCCCAATTTACAGGCCCCTGACATTTTACACTGTACTGCCCAATACTTCCCTATAGAAGTAGACACCCCCTGGCTAGAATCTTTCCTTACTTCTGGTACTCACCCCGAAACCCTTCACATCTCCTGTGTTTTTATTTCATCCACAAAGGCAGCTGCTTCTGTTCATCTTACATGCTCACAGCATATATTTTATCTTGGTGGCTCAGTGCCTCATATTTCCTTAGCTAAATCACGCACTGTAAAATGGGAGGAAATAGGACCATGGGTAGAACAATGCCTTAAAAGAACAGACTGGTTACAAGTTACTCCAGGTATTTTTGATACTCCTGACCGTTTAATAACTAAAGTGGTGTTTCAAACTGATTTTTTAGTACATCGCGCTTTGTGCCATCCTTCCTCTTTTGCTTGTTCATTGCAAACCACTTTCCCTTCTTGGCTCTCTATGCTCCCTGATTCACTATGGTCCCAGCGAAAGAATGATTATGGAAGGATAGCCCATTGTGAGCCTCTGGTGATCCACCCGAAATCCTCCTTCTGCCCGCACCGTGCCCAATATCCTCTGTCTCCCGAAGCAGAGGCTGGCATCTCCACCGTACATTCCGATCTCGTCAAACGCGGTGCCATTATTCCAATTGAATACTCTCCAGTCAATTCCCCCATTCTACCTGTAAAAAAGGCTGACGGTTCATGGTGTTTCGTACAAGACTTGCGACAAGTAAATTCTGCCATCTTCCCTAGGGCCCCTATCATCCCTAATCCTTCCACTCTCCTCTCTACTATCCCTCCTTCCGCTCGGTACTTCTCCGTTATTGACCTAGCTAATGCTTTCTTTTCTATCCCTGTACACCCTGATTCTCAATTTTGGTTTGCTTTTACTTTCCAAAACCGCCATTGGATATGGACCGTCATGCCTCAGGGATACACTGAAGACCCTTGTGTATATGGACAAGTTCTTGCCCAAAATTTAGAAGGCTTTTGGCCAGACAGAGGTAGTACATTGATACAGTATGTAGATGACATAATGCTATGTAGCGCTACGGAAGAAGATTGTGCAAAAGATACCCAGAAATTGTTGCTGTTTTTGGGGGACAATGGCCATAAAGTTTCTAAAGTTAAGCTGCAGCTAATCAAAACAACTGTAAAATATCTAGGTCATGACATTACGTATGGAACAAGAGCTCTCTCTAGCGATCGCATTACAGCTATCCAAAATCTTCCTAGACCGGTCACAAAACAACAGGTTATGTCTGTTTTAGGTATTCTGGGCTACTGCAGACAGTGGGTTCTAAATTTTACTGAAAGAGCACAGCCGTTGCAACAATTGGCTAATACTCCTGGCACCCCCCTTTCTGGCCAGGTCCAATGGAATGAACAGGCTGAGAAGGCTCTCTGTGACTTAAAAACTGCTCTTCTATCTGCGCCTGCGCTTGGTTTGCCTGATCATTCTCGTCCATTCACTTTGTTCGTGGACGAAAAGCAGGGATTTATGAATGCAGTACTGATGCAACAACACGGAGATAAACAGAGACCGGTGGCTTATTTTTCTAAAAAACTGGATCCAGTGGCCGCAGCACTTCCTCCGTGTCTTCGTGCTGTGGCTGCAACAACAGAAGCTGTATTAGCAAGCATGGATGTAGTTCTCATGAGCCCCCTAACAGTTAACCCCTTAACCGCCCTCTGCCGGATATATCCGGCATCGTAGCTTTATTGCTGACTCCTTACTGCCGGAATTATCCGGCACATTTGCCTGTGGTTATGTGAATGCCTGGCGCGTAGTATAACTGACAGTTTGGCGTGGGTATTATTACTACGTTGTATTTCGACAACTCTGCGCTTGTATTGGCTGATCACGTGATGTGATTCGAAAGTGAAAGCTGTGAATATGGCGAAACGTAAACTGACTCCAAGTGAGGTTTTGCAGGCGATTTTGGACAATAATTCTGATCATGATTGTAGCAGTTCTGAAGAAGATTTTAGCGACAATGATGATCAGCAACGTGCGCTGCATGATACTGTGAATGATGACGCATCGGATGATGGCGATGAGTGGGTGTATCCCCAGCATCTCAACTGGACTGCTGCCCGTTATCTGAGCCAGATATGAAAGATCCAAACCGTGACCGCTTGTTCAAGCTACGTCCTTTGATTGACCATTTATTTGAAACATTTCAGCAGGTATTTCAGCAGGTATTTCAGCAGGTAAATACTGCTTGAATAAATGTAAAGTAAAAAAACGAAAATTGTTCAGATTTTTCCTGGCATGGGGAATATTTAGGGAGTTGGCGGTTAAAAGGTTAAAGTGCCTCACGCTGTACATTCTATCCTAGTACAAGCCAAAACCTCGCATCTCACCACTGCTAGGGCAATACACTATCAGAATATACTCTGTACTTTGTCAAATGTTACAATTGAAAGATGCTCCACTTTAAATCCAGCCACTCTTCTCCCAATTAACAACGAAGGAGAACCACATAATTGCCATGATGAAATAGCAAAGGTTGTAAAACCTAGAGTAGATCTACAGGAAACACCTTTAGAAACTGGAGAAATGATTTTTGTGGATGGATGTTCCTTGCGATTGAAAAATGGAGCACCCTCAACCAGTTACGCAGTGGTCCAAGGGGACCGCCTGCTGGAAGCAAATCGAATTTCATCAAGCTTAAGTGCACAAGCAGCTGAACTCGTAGCACTCACTCGAGCGTGTCAGCTGTCCGAAGGGAAGATCGTAACAATTTATACGGATTCCAGGTATGCTTTTGGAGTCTGCCATGATCATGGAGCACTATGGAAAGTAAGGGGATTTAAGACCAGTACTGGCAAACCCATCCAACATCAGAAATTGATCGAATCCCTTTTAGAAGCTATAACCAAACCATCGAAGCTAGCGATTGTTAAATGTCAAGCTCACACAGGAAAACAGGATCCTGTTAGCAAAGGAAATAAATTAGCTGACCACTTTGCTAAAGAGGCTGCATATAATAACACACCAATTTCTTTATTCCAACAGAGAAATGACCAGGACCCTGATAATCAAATTATTTCTTTACAGAGTGCAGCCACGGATATCGAAAGGAGAAAATGGTCCAAAGAATGGTCCCTCTCTGATGGAGTCTGGACTCATAAACACACTAACAAACCTTTTCTCCCACAAGCCTCTTTCCCAGGAATGGCAAAAATCGCCCATGGCCTCGATCACGCAGGTAGAGATGCCATGGTTCGAGATGTTGAAAAACATTGGGAAGCTGTAGGTTTCTCTAAGTATGCAGAGCAATTTTGCAGACGCTGTGCAATATGTCAAAAGTTTAATGTGGGAAAAGGTACCCAGGTAAGTCCCGCTGTTACCCCTAATCCAATGGGTCCGTTTGAACACCTCCAAATGGATTTCATTGAACTAACCCCGTCTAAAGGGTACCGATATTGTCTTGTGATTGTCGATGTGTTCTCCCGATGGGTAGAGGCTTTCCCTTCAAAACACAACGATGCCAAAACAGTAGCTAAAGCACTAATTAAAGAGATTATTCCAAGATGGGGTATCCCTCAAAAGTTACAAACAGATAATGGCACTCATTTTGTGAACTCCGTTATAAATGAATTAACCACCTGGCTCCAAATTAATGTGCACCATTATTGTAAATACCATCCCCAAAGCGGAGGCATCGTAGAACGATGCAATGGCACTTTAAAAGCTAAACTCGCAAAAATTTGTGAACAAACTAATTTATCATGGCCGGATGCACTACCCTTAGCTTTAATGGGACTAAGGGGACGGACACACCGACAACTGGGACTATCGCCGTTTGAGATTCTGACCGGACGTCCCATGCCCATTGGCATGGTTGTAGGAAATGTGAATTTGCATACTGTGGACAATGATCTTCTCTCTAGTCTTGCAGGTCTCCGAACCTCGTTGAAGGAAGTCCACCAGCAGGTTAATCAAGCCTGGAGGACCAGCCCACCTTCTAAGGATTTACCAATTCCCTTGGGCACCTGGATCCTGGTTCGAGATACTCGGAGGAAACACTGGCATCAGCCTAGGTGGAGAGGACCATTCCAAATTCTTCTATCCACACCACATGCCGTGAAAGTTGAAGGACTGCCAGCCTGGATCCACGCATCGCATTGCAAGAAATGGCTATCTTAAAAATACTTTTTCTGTTGACTGTTACCCGCACCTTCTCAGGCTACCCAAGGATGGGTGGTGATCTCTATCTTTATAAGGTAAAACAGAACCAGAATCAGAGATACCCGAATATCACAGTCACACAGGGACTCACCACTTCAGTGCAAATTGATTTCTGCTCAATTGTGGACTGTGGAGTCGGACGACAAGAACAATGGACCTGGTCTGATAAATATGTTTGTGTTTCAGCTTCTACGGATTACGAAGACTGGTGCAGTCGGTGGGGTTTAGTCTTTGCAAATACAGGGTCAGATGACTGGGGATATTCTCCTTATAAAAGCCTGCAATACAGCTTGAAGACCCGATTCTCTATAATTAAGGAGCACATGTCTCGTATAGCTTCTTCCATTTTCTCCTCCCCATCCCCTTTTTCCCCCCTTCCCCTTCATCAACCATTTCAATTTAATTCTACTGCCCACATCATTTTGTTCAAAAAGGGAGGAGTGTAAAAACATAAAATGATGTAATTGAACAAAATGTATGTGTGTAAAGAAAATAGGACAGAATGATCAAACTTGTTTGTGTTTTGCGTACGTGACAAAAAGCATATATACTTTCTGGAAGTTTTTCTTTCAATGATGTGACAAGAAAATATACCTTTAGGGTAAAGACTTTACCAATTGGAATAATACAAAATGAGTCAGGACGCTATTTTTATTGCTTACGTGGTCAACGATCAGGAGACTAGAAAGCTATAAAAGAGCAAGGACATCTGCGCTCGAGGCAGATGAAGTGCGGTGTCCTAGGACTGTATTTCTCTGTCATTTACCCTTGCCTGGTATGTAACAATAAAAGGCTTTTACTAATTTTAATTTCTTCTCTGTCTTCAGTCACAAAAAGTGTCCACACAGCAAATATACAAACTATAAAAACCTGGACATGGACACAAATAGATGAACATACACAGGCCTGGTCCGCAATAGAAATAAAATCCTGCAGTACTTCTTTATATTCCTTGCTTTGTGCCCCAATAAATGCAAGTTATTGCCAATATACTAACAACCCAATTGTGCTTCATTCATTCAGAACATGGAACCAACGTAGAATGTGAATTTCCCCTTGGGATTAATAAAGTATCTATCTATCTATCTAGAAAGCATTTTAAGATAGAGAAGCTTTTATCGGTGGCACCTCTGGACGAGAACCACCTTTTTCAACCCTCTCAAATGTATGCAGTTTTTAAAATCTGGAAAACATTTGGGATTAACTCACTTAGAGATCTGTACATAGACAACATCTTTACATCCTATGAACAATTACACTACAAATTTAACTTTCCAGCCACACATTTCCTTCACAACCTTCAAATTAGAAACTTTGTTAAACAGAACCTGTCCAATTTTCCTCACCTCCCATCTTCCTCTAATATTGCTCAGTCTCAAGGACTCAGACAGAATTTCTGTAATATATAAAAACATTTTACAGTCCCTCCCTTTCAAAAATCCAAGAGGACAGTGGGAAAAGGATCGCTCACTCAACATCTCAGAAAAGGAGTGGAAGGTAGCAATGCACAGAATCCACTCGAGCTCCATATGCGTAAAGCATACAATTATTCAACTCAAAATTATATATCGAGCTCATCTGTCTCATTTATAATTGTACAAACTGTTTCCAGTGCAAGATCTAACCTGCGAACGCTGCAATCAAGCTCAAGCCTCACTGGGTCACATGTTTTGGGCCTGCACCAAATTAACATCATTCTGGACCAAAATCTTTAAATGCCGATCAGACAGCCTTGGGGTCCCAATCCCTCCTAACCCACTAACAGTTGTGTGTGGTGGGCTGACAGAGGGGCTTAAAGTGGAGAAGGACAAACAAACTGTGATTGCCTTCACTTCACTATTGGCACGCAGACTTGTCTCGCTCAGCTGGAAGAATCCTAACTCACCTGTTCTAAGTCAGTGGGTCACTGATGTTTTATATTATTTGAAAATGTTTGTTTTTAACCTAGTTTTGTTAAATGTGACTTGCTTGTATGGAATGTTGTTTGATTCTAATAAAATTAATAAAATGTTAAAAAAAAAAAAATGAGCAAGAATCCATTGTCCGTGAGAATCTCGCCAATTGTGAGGCCATGACACATTGTAAGCCACCACTAATTCATAAATATGTGACAGCTTTTTCACGGTAGGGGATTCTTGCAGGGAGAAAACATAAAAGAGAATTAGATTGGGGTTTAGGGACTCCTTTGATTGGTATCTCATCGACACTCATACCGTACCATGTAGTGATAACACAACTGCCTGCTTCATTAGAAAATGTTTGTAATTACCTCATTTGAAAACTAATCTGCATATGGTGGTCTATGTGCATCTTGATAGTTAGTAACAATAACACTGTTTAAAAAGAGGAAATTTGTATATACCATCGTTTTATGTGATTGTCATGTTTACAGTGAAGCAGTTATATACCTCTGGGTAAATGAGAATAAAAA